>NW_026612771.1:0-49930 GCF_029582105.1 Oenanthe melanoleuca | reverse complement strand
GGGCAGCATCAGCCCTGCCTGGGCTCCCTCTTCACCCTTCGCCCTTGGCAGACTCCAGAGCAGGGCTGTCTGTGAACCCTGGCATGGGGTGTGGGTGGTGGGACTGGACACTGAGATCTGGAGTGGACACTCTGGTGGGGAACATCTACCTACCCAAAACACTTCCTGTGCTGTGCTGTGTCTGGTGAGGGCCATGTGGGGCCTCTGCTGGCCAGGAGGCTGTGCTTCCTCAGGGACAAGAGACAGAATCACAGAATCACAGAATACTGAGGTTGGAAGAGACCTCTAAGATCATCGAGTTCAGCCTATGTCCTAACTCTTCAACTCAGAGTCTAGACTATAGCAGCAAGTGCCATGTCCAGCCTTTTCTTAAACACATCCAGAGATGATGATTCTACCACCTCTCTGGGAAGAGCATTGCAGTACTTTATTATTCTTTCGGTGAAAATTTTTTCCTAACATCCAACCTATACCTTCCATGATGTAGCTTGAGACTGTGTCCTCTGGTTTTGTCAGTTGCTGCCTGATGGAAGAGACTGACCCCCACCTGTCTACAGCCTCCCTTCAGGAAGTTGTAGAGAGCTATAAGGTCACCTCTAAGCCTCCTCTTCTCCAGGCTAAACAACCCCAGCTCCTTCAAACGTTCCTCATAAGGCTTGTGTTCCAAGCCCTTCACCAGCCTTGTTGCCCTCCTCTGGACACATTCAAGCATCTCAACATCCTTCCTAAACTGAGGGCCCCAGAACTGGACACAGTACTCAAGATGTGGTCTCACCAGTGCCGAGTACAGGGGAAGAATGACCTCCCTGCTCCTGCTGGCCACACCATTCCTAATGCAGGCCAGGATGCCCGTGGCCTTCTCGGCCACCAAGGCACATTGCTGGCTCATACTCAGCCGGCCGTCAACCAGCACCCCCAGGTCCCTTTCTGCCTGTACACTATCCAGCCACACTGTGTTGGGGAGGGAATTGAAAAATCTTATAAGTGCCTGGCAAGTAGTTCTGAAACAACAGATGAAATAGAGATGTTGGCATACTTTGATATAGATGCTGAAAACATACGTGTGAAGGCTTGAGGCCTCTTCCTTTGTTTAGATGATACCAAATGCCACAAATACCAAAGAACCAACAGACATCCTGTCCCAAGCCTGGCAGGAAAGGTCTGAAGATAAGGGTTACAGATAAGAAAGCCATAAAACATGGTAATTTAGTAGTTTCTATAGGTTGCATGCAAATATTAGGAAATTAGTATATTGTATTAGATTGGTTAATGGAAATTTGAATATTCATCATAGAAGAATACTTATTGTATTGTAAACGGGAAATCGCTCTCTTGCTCTCTCTTGCCCCCTTGCTCTTATCTCTTACTCTCTTACTCTCTTACTCTCCATGCTCTATACTCTCTCTTACACCCATGCCTTTATAATAAACTACAAACCTGAAGAACAGAAAATAGTAAGCTCCTGAGTCTGTCCAGCGACCGTCCAACCAACAATGCTACCCCCACAACACTGTCCCCAGCTTGTAATGTTGTAGGGGATTTTTATGGCCAAAATGTAGAATTCGGCACTTAGCCTTATTAAACTTCATCCTGTTGGACTCTGCCCATCTATCTAACTGATCTAAGTCTCTCTGCAGAGCCCTTCTTCCTTCCAATAGATCAACACAGGCTCCCAGCTTAGTGTTGTCTGCAAATTTGTGAAGGACTCGATGCCCTCATCCACATCATCTATAAAAATATTAAGCAGAACTGGCCCCAGCACAGAGCCCTGAGGGACACCACTGGTCACTGGCCACCGGCTGGATGCAGCACCGTTCACCACCACTCTCTGGGCCCAGCCATCCAGCCAGTTCCTAACCCATCGAAGAGTGCTCCTGTCTAAGCCATCCGCTGCCAGCTTCTCCAGGAGTATGCTGTGGGAGACAGTATCAAAGGCCTTGCTGAAGTCTAAATAGACAACATCCACAGCCTTTCCTGCATCCACCAGGCGGGTCACCTGGTCATAGAAGGAGACCAGGTTGGTCAGACATGACCTACCCTTCGTAAACCCATGCTGACTGGGTCTGATACCCTGGCCATCCTGTAAGTGCTGTGTGATAGCACTCATTATGAACTGCTCCATTATCTTACCTGGTACTGAGGTCAGGCTAACTGGCCTGTAGTTACCAGGATCCTCCTTCCTACCTTTTTTGTAAATGGGTGTCACATTGGCCAGTTTCCAATCATCTGGAACCTCACCAGTGAGCCACGACTCATGATAAATGATGGAGAGCGGCTTTGCAATCTCATCTGCCAGCTCCATCATCACCCTGGGATGGATCCCATCTGGTCCCATTGATGTATAAATATCCATATAAATATATTTATAAATATAAATGTTCCATCAGTTCTCTGACTGCCTCTTCTTGGATAACAAGAGGACCATTCTGCTCCCTGGCACCACTTACCAGCCCCTGAGGACAGTGGTCTTGAGGACAAGCTGTCTTACCACTAAAGACTGAGGCGAAGAAGGCGTTAACTATTTCTGCCTTTTCCTCATCTTTAGTTACTAGGTTGCCTGCCTAATCCAATAAGGAGCAGAGGTTGGTTATACCCTTCCTTTTACCACTAATATATTTGTAAAAACTCATTTTATTATTTTTAACAGAAGTTGCCAAGTTAAGTTCAAACTGAGCTTTGGCCTCCCTATTTTTTTTTCTACATGCCCTAGAGCTCCCTTAAATATTTCCTGAGAAATCAGTCCCTCCTTTAAAGATGATACATCTTTTTTTTATTTCTAAGTCATTCAAACCTCCTTGCTCATCCAGACTGGACGCTTGCCTCGTCGACACGTCTTTTGGCACACAGGGACAGTCTGTTCCTGTGCCCTCAGGAACTCTGCTTTGAAGCACATCCATTTCTCCTGGACCCTTTGTTTCCAAAACTCTTTCCCAAGGAACTCTTTGAATAGGTGTCTTAAAAAAGTCTGTCCTCTGGAAGTCCAACATAGAGATCTTATTGATATTCCTCCTTATTTCACCAATTATTGAAATTCTATAATTTCATGATCACTATGCCCCAAGTGTCCTCCAACCTCCACATAATCTACCAGTCCATCTCTATTTGTGAGACAGGCATGAGCCACAACACAACGACCAGGAAGAGGAATTCAGAAGTCTGTACCTCAGTGTGTGTTCATGTGTTTAGGAAAGCCAAAGCTCAAGCTGGAGCTGATGGAGGCTGCAGGCAACATCCAGAGCAAAGTCAATTCAGTCACTGTGTTTGCAGTAAATGGCTGCAAAAGGAACATGTCAATCTGCTGCTAAATGAGGCAGGGAGGGGCAAATCTAGGATCATAGAATGGCTTGGGTTGGAATCCTAAAGATTATCCAATTCCAATCTCCTGGCATGGGCAGGGACAGCTCCCACTGGACCAGATTGCTCCATCCAGCCTGGCCTTGAACACCTCCAGAGGTGGGGAGTCTGCAGCCTCTATGGGTAACCTATGCCAGGGTCTCACCACCCTCACTGGGAAGATTTCTTCCCAATGTCCCATCTAAACATGCCCTCCTTCACCTCATGGCTATTCCTCCTTGTCCTGTCACTCCAGGCCTTTGTCGAAAGTCCCTTTCCAGCTCTCTCAAAGCCCTTTAGGTGCTGGAATGGGCACTAATGTCTCCATGAGCCTTCTCATACCAAGGCTGAACAGCTCCAGCTATCTCAGCCTGGCTCCAGAGCTGAGGGGTTCCAGCCCTGCAAATGTTCCATTAGTGAACACTACAGGGTTCCTGTAACCAAGGGTCCCCATTGTCACACTGTGGAACCATGGAGACCCTTGTGACACTGGGTGACCCATGGGAAACAAGGGGCATTGTGACACAGCAGAGCCTCATGGAACCAAGGATGAGCCATTGTGACACTGCAAGGGCTCATGAATCAAGGAACCCATGTGACAGAGGGGTCACAAGTGTCTAATGTGACATGGTGGGGCCTCAAGGAGCCGAAGGGCCATTCTAACACTTCAGGGCCTCCTGAAAGCAAGGAGATCATTGTGGCACTGTGGGGTCTGGTATAACCAAAGGTCAAAGTGGCACTGCAGGGCCTGCATGAACCAAGGGCCATTTTAAAGCTGGAGAGCCAAGCAGAATTTTGGGACACTGAAGGCCCTGACTGAACTGATAAGAATATCATGACACAGTGAGACCTGATGGGAGCCATTGGGACACTTTGGGGTCTCATGTAACCAGGAGTCCAATTGACACTGAAGAGCCAAGGAGATCATGATGACACTACAGGGTCTCATGGAACCAAGGGGCCATTGTGACACTGCTACAAAATATCAGGAAAAAAAAAAAAAAAAAGAAACTGATTAACACCAAGGGAGCAGTAAGAAGCAGCATTCTTTATTCAGCCAGAGGCTCAAGGGGAGAATAGCTCCTCCCAAAGGTGTGCATGCTGAGTACAGGGAAGTTCCTGCATACAGAGTGTCTTTCACATGTTCAGTGATTGCCCCAGAATAAACATACATATGATAATCAATTCCCTGAAATCATCAACATATTTTCCGTCCACTGCTCAGATTTGTTGTTATGTTCTGGGGGCCTCTTTGGTGGTGGTGGCTGGCAATGCCAGTCACATCTGACTGCTCAAAAACTGCTAAAAGTTGGCACACCTGGAGCTGGTATCTGTCCAATTCTCACACAATGGGCATTGTGCAGTTCCATGGACCAGTGGGTTTGAAGGAGAAGCATTGCTTATGCTCCCCAGGTAGAGATGGCTTTTCATAAGGTAACATCCCCGCTTTGAGGCTTGTGAAGCTTCTCTTCAAGCCTTCCTAGGCCTCACATCAGTGTCTGCTGGAATTCAATCTTGCGCCATTCCCCAGTACCCATGCATTTCCCTTCTCCAACATTGCTCCCCAGCACAGCCATGGAGGCTCTTTGGGCTCTTGGCATTTCCTGCAGGCACCAAGGCCAGCTGAGCTCTGCCCTTGCCACAGCCAGCCCTGCCCAGCGCAGGCCATGCAGAGCAATTCCTTGTGTGTGCCTGGCCTTGCTGTCAGCCCCGGCAGCGGCTCCGTGGTCCCTTTGTGCCGCGCTGGCCCAGCCATGGTGGCACAGCCCCTGTGCAGCCCAGCCCAGGACAGGAGCATTGCGGGCGGGAACGGCCCCTGTGTCGTGGTGCCCACAGCAGCCCTGGGGCTCTGTGCCCCATGGCCTCCCTGCTGGGCAGCCTCTACCAGCTCCTGCACAGCCCGTGGCACCTGTGGGCCTGCACTGACAGCCCTGCCCCGGGCTCTGCCAGGCTCTGGGCCAGCAGAGAGGCCAGGCAGGGCTGGCCATGGCCGGGAACAGGCCCTGAGCCCCGCAGGAGGATGGAGCTGGGCCACAGCCAAACTCAGCCCAGGGCAAACCTGGGCTCAGCAGCCAGGGCTGGCAAGGGCTGGGGACAGAGGCTGGCGCTGACAAATGTCCTGGGTCCCCTCCCTGCTCTGTGCATGCCACCAAGGGCACAGAGCAGCCTCCTCTCTGGGCCACTTGCCTGTTTCCAATGCCTTCCACAGGCGCTGCCCTGCCCCACAAGGCCTGGGCTGAGTCCTGCCCCTGCACGCTCAGCGAGGCTGAGATGGACACTGCTGCTTTCTCTGGCAGGCTCTCTCAGGCCAGCCCAGCTCCCTGCAAGCTGTGCCAGCTGCCCTGAGCTCTGTGCAGCACCAAAGGCCCCTCCCCAGGACAGCCCAGCCGGCTCTGGCCCCACAGCTCTGCTCAGGGCAGGGGGCTCTGGGCAGTGGCCCCACGGCCTCAGCCCCTGGCAAGGGCACAGCAGCAGCTGCAGCTCAGACAGGACTCAGCCCCAGCCATGGGCCAAGGTGCTTGGCCAAGGCAAAAGGAGGCTCCCTGTGCACCCTGCTCCCCTCTCCCTGAGCTCCTGAGAGCTCTGCAGCCCCTGCTGCCATCCCATCTGCCCAGGCCAGCACAACAGCCCCGGCCTTGGGGCCCTGCAGAGCTGCTCCTGCTCCAGGCCCAGGGCCCATCCCAGAGCTGGGGCAGCCACAAAGCTGTGCCCATTTCTGTTCATTCCTGAGCTGATGAGGATGGATCCTCAGCCATTTGGAGGATTTTGATGAATTTTGCTACTCCAGATGTCTCTTCTTTCTTGAGCTCTTCACTTGAGAAATTCAGTCACAAAGAATGATAAACATTTGTTCAAAACATCCAAACAAGAAAAGCCTGTGGTAATAATTGAAGTTTTCAAATCTTTTGTGTTTAATAAGATAGATTTCAGAATTGCATTCAAAGTGAATTTACTGTAATGAAAACAATGCAGACAGAGCTCTTTTGTATTGTGGTCTTTTCCTATTTAGAGATTGATACCAGCAATGTCCAATTGATATCTATTCCCAGACCTTCTAATGCACACTGAATAGATATGAAAATCCAGACCCTTCATAGCTGACAATCATGGCTGATCCCTCTCCAGTATTTCCCTCATCCAACTCCTGAGGCTTCTATGGATCAGGAATGGTGTGGCCAGCAGGACAAGAGCAGTCTCTTCCCCTGTGCTCAGCACTAGTTGGGCAGCACCTCAAGTGCTGTGTCCAATACTGAGACCCCAGTTTAGGAAGGACATGGAGACTCTGGAGTGTGTCCAGAGAAAGGCAACAAGGCTGGTGAGGGGTCTGGAACACAAGTCCTGTGAGGAGTGGCTGAAGGAGCTGGGTTGTTTGTCCTAGAGAAGAGGAAGCTCAGGGGAGATCTCATCACTCTCTACAACTCTCTGACAAGTAGGTGCAGCCAGGGAACAGTGACAGGACAAGAGGACACAGCCCTAAGCTACTAGGGGATATTCAGGCTGGATATTAGGAAATATTATTCAAAGAGGATGACTGGGCATTGGAATGGGCTGCCCAGAGAGGTGGGTGTGACATCACCCCTGGAAGTGTTTCATGCTATGGTCTGGGTGACAAGGTGGTGTTAGGTTACAGGTTAGGCTTGATGCTCTCAAAGGTCTTTTTCAGCCTAGGTGATCCTGTGATGATTGTGACACTGCAGGGCCTTGTGGAACCAGGGAGCCATTGTGCCATTGCAAGGACTCTTGGAACTGAGGGAGCAATTGTGACACTGTGGTGCCCCATGGAACCAAGGGTCCCTCGTGACACTGCAGGATCTTGTGTAACCAGGGCTCCACTGTGACTCTGCAGCACCAAGGAATTCATGGTGGCACTCAGAGGCCTCATGGAACCAAGAGGCCACTGTGACACTGCAGGGTCTTGTGGGACCATGCAGAGCATTGTGACAGAGCAGGACCTCGTGTAATGATGGGGTGTCACGGTGTGACTTGGGTTTGCCAACCTTAATATATTTAATTCCTTTTAGAGACGGGACCCAGGAGTAGAGACAAGGCAGACTTAAAACTTAGAAAGGTACAAGAAGAAATTTATTAATAACACCAAAAGATATTCAGAATAAGATCCCTAGATTGTTTCCACCTCCCCTGCATTCAACATTTCTTACCAACAAACATACAGAGAGCACTTCAGTCAGTGATACATTCAAATAATCAGTTCAGTTCACTTAAGAGAGAAAAGTCCCTTTTTGGTTATGGCTTAGGGGGCGTCTTCACCTTCACAATCCACATCCGCCCGGGAAAATATTGCAGATTATGACTTTCCTCCCATTCTGTCACAGTCCTTTCAGAGCTGTGCAATAGGTTATGTTACACACATGGGGTAGTTCTTTTAAAGGCAGGCTGCTGAAAAACAAGATTCTCTTTATCTTCTTCACTATCAAATGTCTCTGTCTTTATTCCAGTCCCAGGACAGAGAGAGTGTCATTCCCCAAGGCAAAAAGTCATCTCTTTCTCTATTAAATGTCTCTGTTCACTTTTCAGTCTCAGAACAGAGAGCTCTTATTTCTCCAAGGCAAAAAATAAGGTCTTCTTCTCAAGCATCCAAACCTCCCCAATTATATTTCACAGTTTAAAGGAATTTTAGTAAAGTCACCATCCCCTTAGCCCACAAAAAGGTTTTTAGCTACTTATTAGTTCGCATCTTTTTAATGTCTTCCCACCAGGAACTTTATCTTCATAGCGCTGACTTCTGAAGTCTCCAGGCTTTATTCTTTCCTATTCAGGAGAGCTTAGAAAAAATTGAGGATCTTATCCATCATGAAGAAGTTACAATTGTATCCAGATCGTGAAGAAACAGCAGGGGCAGCTGGAGGCCTCTTCTCTCAGAACGAGGAGGGAAGGGGGAAGGGAGAGCCTTTGCCGGCTCCCCGATCCCCCCTGCTCGGCCATGCCACGTGGAGAGGGGAGCTCCGGGCCGCACGGGGCCATGCGGTCAGGGATGGGGGGTCGGGACCATGCGGCCAGGCCAGGCCCCCTGCAGAGCCGTGGCCAGGGTCCCAAGCCGGGCCCCCAGCAGAGCCGGGGTGCCGAGCTGGGCCCCCCACAAAGCCAGGGCACCGGGCTGGACTCCAGGCCGAGCCCAGAGCGGGGCCGCAGCCCCCTGGCCGGGGACCACCACCCCCGGAGACCAGAAGCCGAAAGAGAGAGAGCAGAGCTGATCCACTGTGATTTGTGAAAGCGAAATAACTTTTCATTGGTTTCCCGAGCTGTCCATCACCAAATCAGCTCTTTGATTGGTGCCAGTAGCTCACAGGGGAAGCTCCCAGAGACGGGAGAGCCCCTCCCACTTCCCAGCTTCATGGGGCCTGCTCTGAGGTGTATCCACCCCTCCCCCCAAGCGCATGAAACCAACACTTGGGGCCATTGTGACACTGCAGGGCCCATGGAACCAAGGGGCCAGTGCTGCTCCTCAGGGACTCCTGGAATGAAGGAAACATGTTTGACACCGTGGTGCCCCTTGGGACCAAGAGGCCATTGTGGCACTGTGGAACCAAGGAGAGCATTGCTGCCCTGTGAGTCATCATGGAACCAAGGATCCATTGCGAGACTGTGGGGTCCGGGGATTCAATAGACTTTATGACACCAAGGGGTTCCATGTAACCGAAGAGGCATTGTGAAACTGGGAGGCCTAACGCAATCATGGAGGCCATTGTGACCCTCTAGGACCTCATGGAACTATGGTGCCACCAAGTTGGCTGGGAGTGTTTTATCTTCAGGAAGGTAGGGAGGCTCTGCTGAGAGACCTGGACAGGCTGGATCCAGGGACCAAATCCAACAAGGTGAGGTTTAACATGACCAAGTGCTGGGTACTGCACTTTGGCCACAACAACCCCTGCAGTGCTCCAAACTGGGGACAGAGTGGCTGTACAGCAACCAGGCAGAAAGGGACCTGGGGGCACTGATGGACAGCAGGCTGGACATGAGCCAGCAGTGTGCCCAGGTGACCAAGAAGGCCAATGGCTCCTGGCCTGGATCAGGAATGGTGTGGCCAGCAGGACCAGGGCAGTGATTCTTCCCCTGTGCTTGGCACTGGTTGTGCAACACCTCGAGTGCTGTGTCCAGATCTGGGGAACCCAATTTAGGAAGGACATGGAGGGGCTGGAGCATGTCCAGAGAAGGGCAACAAGGCTGGTGAGGGGTTTGGAACACAAATCCTGTGAGGATTGGCTGAGGGAGCTGAAGATGTTTATCCTGGAGAAGAGGAGGCTCAGGAAGACAAGGCAGTGTCAGGACACATGTTGGACTTCATGATCTCCAAGGTCTTTTCCAGCCAAGCTGATTCTGGGATTCTCTGAAACCACGCCTGGAAGAGTTGCATGATGAGCCCTGGGCCTCCTCTTCAGAAGGTCCAGCAGCCCAGGTCCCTCAGTTTCTCCTCACAGCCCCAAAGCCCATCCTGTCATTCCTGCAGAGCCTCTCCAGCCTCTCCTCGCTGCCCAGAACAGGGAGCCCCACACCCAGACATACCAGCCCAGATGTCCCCCCAAGGCCTGTGGTGCCTCTGGCAAGCGAGCAGCCTGAAACACTTCAGGACGCTGCAGACAATTCCTGAAGCCCTTGTAGGATGATCCTGCACCCCAAGGGAAGTTCCCCTGGTGCCAGATCAGGAACTGAAATGGGGAGTGTGGCCAGAGAGACAAGGTCAAACAGGGATGGGCTGTTAGGGGGAAGGGGACAGAGGTGGGCAATAGGAGGGAATCTAGAGCAGGAAAGAGGAAACCAAGCAAAGGTGAATTAAAGGAAATGCTCAGGGCAGTTTGGGGTCGCTGCCAGGCAGCCCTGGCTTTGATAACAACTTTTGCAGTGGGACAAAAATCTCACAGCTCAAAGGAACAAACATTCTGGCTAACTTCAGAAGCCACGACAAACCTATGTGGTTTCCCTTGTGTCCCCCAGCCCGTGCTGGCCCCAGGGCTGATGGTATTTGTGCTCACTCAGCTCCATCTCCCCACAGCAGCACCATGGGGGTGCTGATGCCTGCTCTGTGCAGTGCAAACAGGGGCTCCTGAGCCAGTGCTGCCGTGTCTGTGCCTGCAAGGATGCGGCACCTGTGTGAGCTGGGGGAGAGGCCAGGGCTGCAGAGGGGGGATGTTGTTGGCAGGTGCATGAGGCACGCTCTGGGACGCTGCCCTGGGCTGTCCAGCACAGTGGAGATGGATCAGCCCCTGCTCTGCTGCTCCTTGCCAGGGTCTCCCCCTTGCAGGGCCCTTGCAGAGCACCAGCCATGCTGTTTGCCCCCAGCCTGCCCACGGCCAGCCTGGGGCTGCTCACGGGGGTTTTCTCTGCTCAGCACTGGCCTGGCCAAGTGTTGTGGAGAGAGCCTGGCCAAGGAGCCTGGAGCCCCCAGGCCCTGGCCTGAGGCGTCAGCGCTGCCCCAGCAGTGCCCATGGCCTGTCCCTGCTGCAGCCCCGGCACTGCCACCCCCAGGGCTGTGCCCGGCCCCGAGAGCACTCAGGCCCTGCAGCAACACGAGGGGCAGGAGGGCAGCGGGGCAGTGGCACGGGAGCAGCACTGGCAACAGCAAGTGCTGCTGCTGCTGGGCACAGCTGCTGTGCCAGCACTGATCTGCCCCAGCTCTGCACACAGACATTGCTGCTGCAGCTCCAGAGAAGGGAACAAAAGGGGCATCTCTGGAGAAAAATTTGCTGTGAGTTCCTTTTTTTTATCTTAAATCCACCAAGGGCACAGCTTTTCATTGACACAGTCTGTGGGTCACAGTCATGCTGGAGAGAAATAAAATGAAAAATTGCAGAAAGAATGGCTTTTGTTTGTGAAAAATGTTAAAAAAGTAAAATAAAAAAAAAAAAAAAACAACAACAACTCCAAAACAAACCAGGAAGTGTTATCAAAAAATGCTTTTATTACAAGTGATTTACAGAAACTGGAAAGCAGTTTAATGTTCCTGAAAACATCCACTCATCAGTCTCCACACTGCAGCCTTGAGCTCCTGGTTCCTCAGGCTGTAGATGAGGGGGTTTAAGAGTGGAGGCACCACTGAGTACAGAACTGACCGGGCCAGATCCAGGGATGGGGAGGAGATGGAGGGGGGCTTCAGGTGAGACAATGTGCCAGTGCTGAGAAACAGGGAGACCACGGCCAGGTGAGGGAGGCAGGTGGAAAAGGCTTTGTGCTGTCCCTGCTCAGAGGGGATCCTCAGCACAGCCCTGAAGATCTGCATATAGGAGAAAACAATGAACACAAAACAGCCAAATCCTAAACAGGAACCAACAGCGAGGAGTCTAAGTTCCCTGAGGTAGGATTTGGAGCAGGAGAGCTTGAGGATGTGTGGGATTTCACAGAAGAACTGGCCCAGGGCATTGCCATGGCACAGAGGCAGGGAAAATGTGTTGGTTGTGTGCAGCAGAGAACAGAGAAAGCCACTGGCCCAGGCAGCTGCTGCCATGTGGGCACAAGCTCTGCTGCCCAGGAGAGTCTCGTAGTGCAGGGGTTTGCAGATGGACACATAGCGGTCGTAGCACATGATGGTCAGGAGGGAAAGCTCTGTTGAAATTAAAAACACAAAGAAAAACACCTGTGCAGCACATCCTGAGTAGGAGATGTTCCTGGTGTCCCAGAGGGAATTGTGCATGGCTTTGGGCACAGTGGTGCAGATGCAGCCCTGGTCAGTGAGGGCCAGGTTGAGCAGGAGGAAGAACATGGGGGTGTGCAGGTGGTGGCCGCAGGCTACGGCGCTGATGATGAGGCCGTTGCCCAGGAGGGCAGCCAGGGAGATGCCCAGGAAGAGGCAGAAGTGCAGGAGCTGCAGCTGCCGCGTGTCTGCCAATGGCAGCAGGAGGAAGTGGCTGATGGAGCTGCTGTTGGACATTTGCTGTGTCTTGCCATTGGGATCTGTAAGAAAAGTAATCATGGATTATTTTGGTTTAGAGAGAACTTTAAATATCCCAGCCCAGCTTGGTGGCACTTTCCCCCCACTGCCTGCCCAGGGCTCTGCTGCCTGGAGCTGTCCCTGCCAGCAGCTGCTTCCCTGTGCCCAGGGCTGGGCCCTGACAGTGATGCCAGAGCCCAGCCCAGCCCTGGGGGCTCAGCTCTGCCTTGCAGACCCCTCCCAGCACAGGGCACTGCCCAGAGCCAGCTCTGCCTCTGCAGGCTCTGATGGCAGCATCACAGCAATCCTGAGGATGTTGGAAAAGAGACACTGGTACTGCCTGTAAGGGACTCTGTGCTGATTTCTTTCTATGCCTGGTTTATTCAGACTTGAGAGAAATTGCTTTCATTTTTCTCAACCTGAACAGACAGATGAATATCAATATGCAATTTCCCATTCAGGCAACCTAGAGAAGTAGATTATAAAATCAGGATTTTCACTTTTATGCAGCCTCTGCCTTGCTGTGCTCCTTATGTAATCTAGTTGGAAATGTTCTGCAGTTAAATGTCATGCTGGGAGCACTCCTAAACAATTCAGCATCCTCACCACACTTCCAAGAGCATTTCCAAGCATTACCAGCTGCCTCCTTCCACCCAGACCTTGTCCCCAGTGCTGGGCGCAGCTCCCAGGGCTGGCTGAGACCTGTCCCTGCCAGGCAGCAGAGTCCCTGCCCCAGCACAGCACCCTGGACTGCAGGACCCTGCTCTGCAGGACAGCCCTGGGCACCCCTGGCTGCTCCGCACAAGAGAGAATCAGAGAATGTACTCACAGAGTCTGCAGGCATTGGGATGTTCCAGCTTTAGGAGATTGCTCCAGGAGCTTCAGGTGCATTGTCCTGCAGCCAGAGGCTTCCTGTGTCAAGGGCTGGGAGTGATTCTGCCCCAGTCACTTCTGAGCACCTTCCCAGCCCTGACTGATTGAAGCTCTCTGTGCCTCTTTGCTGTGCCTGGGGTGGCTGCAGGCAGTGCCCCAGCCCTGCTGGGCTCTTAGAAGAGTTGCTCAGAAAGACCAATATGTTTTTGAAGCTCTTCTTGGTTGCCAGGATCTTACTCTGAGCAGGAGCCCAGCCCAGCTCAGGAGCACAGACACAGCACAAGGACTTTAATGACCCTCTTGGGGTTTGTGCTGAGGCCCTGAACATCAGTCCCTGAGAGGGAGCTGAAGAAACCTCTCAAGAACTCCAAATCAGAATCAAACTCCAAAGTTTCTCGAAGTTTTAATGGGTCTCAGGGAGGGACACAACTGAAAAGTGTCGGCAGGTTCCAGTGAGAGCAGGAAATTGGAGGCAGAGAGGACAGGTGGGGACAAAGAGAAGCCAAGTCTTGGTGCCCTGGGGCACAGCAGGGTCTGTGCCACCAAGGGCTGTGAGGAGACACCTTGTCCTGAGCCACTGGGGCCTCCTGGCACAGCCCCAGCAAGGCTGGCCACTGACACCCCTTGTCCTGCCCTCAGCATCTCCCCCACATCCCAGTGGCCTCAGGGATCTGCTGGGACCAGTCCCTGGGGAGCCTTGGTCAGGAATGGCCCTGGGGGGCTCCTTCATGCTCCCAGGTTTTTCCAAGGACTTTGGGTTTTGCTTTTTCCTTGGAGTCTGTGAGAGTTTTGTGGAATCATGGCCTCCAATTATCTGCTTTAATTAGACCCTTGGGAGCCTTTCTCAGTAGCAACACTCTGTGGGGCTTATTAATGCTTCAAGGTACTTTAGGTTTTTCCTTTTTCCTTTCCTCTAGAGTCTCAAAAGTTTTGGGACAATCGTGGCCTTCAATTCTCTCCACCAAGTAGTCCAAGATGAGCCTGTGTTGGGGATGGACCTCAGTGGGACCCATTAATGCTTTGAGACACTTTGAGTTTTTCTTCTGACTTGCACTCCTAGAAAGGTTTGTCCCATCTCCTCTGAGGCCCTGAGGTTCCAGGGCTCAGCACCAAATGTACCACAGGGTTCTTTGGGATCAAGCAAGTTCTGACAGACCATGGCTCTGCCTTGATTTCCCTCTTGTCTGGTGCTGTTCATTAGGAAGGTTTGCTGCTGCACTTATGGAGAAATATTTCAAAGAGCTTCTAAGAAATATGTATTCCTATTTTAAAGAGTGTATTTCATTACTGTTTCTCTTTAGAGCAGAGGTGATTGCAGCATTCTGTCATTGATATTGATCCAAGGTCTCTCCTCAGGATGTCTGGCCTGCTCAGAGAAGATGTGCCTTGAGTTCTAACCTAGTGTGGACAACCTTGCTCCACATTTCCCAGCTCCATCCTGTCTGTTCTCTCTCACCTGCGACCTGCTTTGCTTGGAGATCTGGCTGCCCTCAGGCAAACAGGAGTTTTTTTCCTTTTCTTTTTTTTTAAAGCAATTGAAAACTCCTGAATTTCCCCATTACAAACAGACACCCACCTCAAGTGTTTGTCAAGATGTCAACATGGAGATTTACATTCCCAAGGGAGAGCCATGCAAGATGCGTTTTGGACCTTTGGACTCCTTGGTTCCACAAGGTGTTGTCGTGTCACCATGTTTGGTTCTGTGAGGTTCTGTGGTGTCACAGTGGATGTTTGGTTCCATAGGGCTTCACAGTGTCACAGGAGTCTCATTTTTCCTGTGACAATCAGCAGCAAACCCCAGTGACAGAGACAAATGCCTGGGAAGAAGGAAGAATGGGGAAATTTGGAGGGATGGTTTTTGTCTTCCCAGGGCACAGTGACATTGGGTGAGGCCCTGGAGGTGGCTGAACACAGCCCTGCCCATAGAAGGGGGAAGAGATAACAACCTCTGTCCATGGAACTACAACAGCAGAGAGGTCTGGCTGAAGGCTGGGCTTAAAAGACTGTTACCAGCACAGGAAACATCAATGTGAGAGGAAAGATGTGTGCTAAAGTCTTCACAAATCATTTGGTGAGTGAAGGGATGTGTGTTAAGGTCTGTGAAAAGGTTCATAACTTTTCCACTGACTTTGGGCAGCACATTTTTTACTGGGACCAAACAGCTTGGCTCCTGAAACAGACAAGGGTCTGCACAAGGCTGAATTTCTGAACTTCTGGGGAAAATCCCAGGTTCCAGAGGGAATATGGAGCAGGCAAGTCGGGAGGCCTGTACCTTCCTAGTACCTCAGCCAATGGGGAAAGGAAGAGGGCAACAGGCAGAGAGGAGTTTATGATAAAAGGAGTCTGCACCCTCTGAAACCTCAAGAGAGAAAACTCCATAGGTGTGTCCACAAGGGGGCAACACTCCTCAAAAGGCGGGGGGTGGGGTGGTGCTGGAGTATCATGTTGTGTCTGCAAAGGGTCAGAACTACCCGGGAGAGGGACTGCAGTACCGGGTTTTTTCCACAAAGAGAGCAGCACTGCTCAGCAGAGGGGGGAGCTGCAGTACCATGGTGTGTTCACAAGGGGGGCAGCACATCTAGGAAGAAGAAGGCTCTGCAGTACTAGTCCGTGCCCACAGGGGGACGGCATTGCTTCGGTGGGAGGCAGCAGTACTGGGCTGTGTCCACAGAGGGGCAGCACTGCTCGGAGTTGGGGGGGGGGGATTTATATGATGCTATGTCCACAAGGGAGCCACACTGCTAAGAATGAGGGGCTGCTGCATCGTCTTATGCTTGGGGTGGGGGGGCTGCAGTACTAGGTGGCGTCCACAAGGTGGTAGCACTGCTCAGTGCACAGGGTTGCAGTACTATGCTGCATCCACAAGGCTGCAGCACTGCTAGGCGGAAGGGCTGCATTACTGAGCTGTGTCCATAAGCGGGCAGAACTGCCCAGGGAGGGCGGGGACTGCAGTACCATGCTGTGTCCACAATGGGATAACACTGATCGGGAGGTGTTGTGGCTGTAGTACCATGCTGTGTCCACAATGGGATAACACCGATCGGGAGGTGTTGTGGCTGCAGTACCATGCTGTGTCCACAAGGGGGGAGCACTGCTCATGGGGGGGCCTGCAGTATTTGTTGTGTCCACAATGAGGCATCACAGCTTAAGGAGAAAGGGATGCTGCAGTATTTGGTTCTGTCCTACAGGCAACTGCATTGCTAGGAGTGGGGGATCTGCAGTACGAGGTTGTGTCCACAAGGGGGCAGCGCTTCTCGAGGGTGGAGCTGCAGTACCTTGCGGTGTCCACATGGGGCAGCATTTTGGGGGGGCGGTGGAAAAGGGCTGCCCTACCACGCTGTTTCCATAAAGAGGCAGTGATGCTTAGAAGGTGGCGGGTTTGTACCCGGCTATGTCCACAACAGGGAAGCAGTGCTCAGGTATGGAGGGGGCTGCAGTACCTGGTTCCTCCCACAAGAGAGCAACACTCCTCAGAAGGAGGCGGCTGCAGTAACATTCTGTGTCCTCAAGGGGGCAGCTCTGCTCGGGATGGGGCTGCAGTAACAGATTGTGTCCAAAACAGGGCAGCAGTTCTCTGGAGGGGGAGGTGCACTACCAGGTTGTGTCCAGCAGGGAGCAGCACTGCTCTGAGGGGGTAGGAGCAGCAGTACTGTGTTGTGTCCACAAGAGGGCAGCACTGCTCGGAGAGGGGGGGAGCTGCAGTCCTATGCTGTGTCCACAAGGGAGCAGCACTGCCTGGGGGGGAGGGGCCTGCAGTTCTATATTGTGTCCACAAAGGTGCAGCGCTGGTGGGGTGGGGGCTGCAGTACTGGGTTTTGTCCACAAGGGGAGAGCACTGCTTAAAGGAGTGAGGTACTTCAGTATTTGGTTGTGTCTAAAACAAGGCAGCGTAGCTGGGTATGGGGGTCTGCAGTACAGGGTTGTGTCCACAAGAAGGCAGCACAGCTCCATGTGGGGAGCTGCGGTACCGGTTGGGTGCAGAAGGGGGCAGCACTTCTCGTTGTTTGAGGGGGCTGCAGTTCCATGATCTGTCCACAAGAAGGCAGCACTGCTCAGGGGATGCTACTACAGTATTGCTTATGTCCAAAATGGGGCAACACACCTTAGAGGGAAGGGGGGCTGCAGAATTCATTTCTGTCCTGAAGGGGTAAGCATTGCTTGGAGTGGGGGTCTGCAGTACCTGGCTCTATCCTCAAGGGGGCAGCACTGTTCAGGAAAGAGGGGGAGGCTGCAATGCTGAGTTTTGTCTGGAAGGGGGCAGGACTGGTCGAGGCAGTGACAGCTGCAGTACTGGGTTGAGTTCACAAGGAAACAGCACTGGTCATGGGGAGGGGGCCTGCAGTACCCAGCTGTGTCCACAAGGGGGCAGGACTGCTCAGGGAATGAGGGGGCTGCAGTACCATGCTGTGTTCAAAAAGAGACAGCACCAATCGGGAAGTCTTGTGGTGCAGAACTGTGTTGTGTCCACAAGGAGGCAGCATTACTAGGAGGGGCGGGGCTGCAGGACCATTTTCTGTCCACAAGGGGGCAGCACTCCTTGGGGAAAGCGGGGGCTGCAGTACTGTGCACTGTCCACAAGGGGGGAGCACTGCTCAGGGAGGAGGGGGCTGCAGTTCTATGCTGTGACCACAAAGGTGCAGCACTGGTGGGGTGGGGGCTGCAGTACTGGGTTCTGTCCACAAGGGGGGCAGCAGTGTTTAAAGGAGTGAGGTACTTCAGTATTTGGTTGTGTCCAAAACAAGGCAGCATAACTGGGTATGGGGGTCTGCAGTACAGGATTGTATCCACAAGAAGGCAGCACAGCTCCATGTGGGGAGCTGCGGTACCGGTTGGGTGCAGAAGGGGGCAGCACTTCTCGGTGTTTGAGGGAGCTGAAATACTGGGCTGTGTCCACAAGGGGCCAGCACTGCTTGTGGAAAAGGGGGGCCTGCAGTGCTGAGTTTTGTCCACCAGGGGGCAGCACTACTTGAAATGGCAGGGGTGGGGGGCTGTAGTACCATGCTGTGTCCACAAAGGGGCATGTGAGGGTGCATCCAAAGTTTCCCTGATCTGCCTCACGACCATCATCAGAGACTGAGACCCCAGGACCCCATCACTCTCCTGAGTTCTGGCCTGGCCGAGGTGGATGCTTGCCAAGGACTGTTTGTAGGTGTGCTTGGTGCTTGCCATGGTACGCTGCTCTCGAGCAGGATACTGGCTGTAGTGTCCTGTCCCCGAACCTGCGTCATGGAGCAATGATCTCCACATGCAATAGTCCATAAACCTTCCCATCTTTTGGCCAGAGGCCACTTGCTTTGGAAAAGGACTATAAAAAGTGACTTTCCTAAAGAGACTTTGAGATCTCTTTCTCCCCAACGGATTGAAGACGCGTCCATCGTCGGATGACTCGAGGACATGTCCCATCTGTTGGTAGCTATATCCCCATCTTCTCTTTCTCTCTCTCTCCCTCTCTTTTCTGTCGCAAAACTGAATTGTTACTCGCAATAAACTGCATTGCTGCTTTCTGCTGAATAAAACCTGAGTCTCTTGTCTTTTGTCTTGTGCACCCTGGGGTCAAACGAACCATCACAACTCCCACTCAGGTTGAGAGGATCGCGACAGTCAGTCCCAGACCCAGGAGGTTCCGGCCCTAGCAGATCCCAGATCCAACAGATCTCAGGGTGACATTTCCCAGGTCCCAGTGGATCCCTCAGCCACCACTCTGGACCTGGTGGATCCCAGCCCCACATCTGATGGGTCATGGGGGTTCTGGGCCCGCTGGATCCCAACTGGAACAGATTCCAGCCCAAATGGATCCCAGCCCCAAATCACTCAGCATCAGTGAATCCAGTGGGTCCCAAAGCCAGGAGATCCCTGATCCAGGTGGTTTCTGATCCAGTAGGTCCCAGAGCCAAGAGATTCTGGGGTCGTGTGTCCCCAGCCATTGACATCCCAGATCCAGCAGATCCCAGTGCCTCGTCTCCCAGACCAGTAGATCCCAGGTGGGCACACGGCAGATCCCAGACCTGGCAGATCCCAGATCCAGTGAATCTCGCCCCAGCAGATCCCCAATCCAGCAGATCCCAGGTCTGGTTGATGCTGTCTTGGCAGATCCAGCAGATCTCTGATCCAGTGGGTCCAACAGATCCCTGACTCAGAAATCCCAAACCCAGCAGACCCCTGATGCAGCAGATTACCAGTCCAGTGGATCCCATCACAGCAGATCCCAGACCTGGCAGATCCCAGATCCAGTGGTCCCTGATCCCTGATGGATCCCTGATGGATCCCAGATGGATCCAGCAGATTCCAGGTCAGTCAGATCCCTCATCCAGTTGATCCTGCCCCAGCCAATCCCAGATCCAAAAACCCCAAACTTGGCAGATCCAAGATCTAGCAGATCCCTGATCCAGTGAATCCCACCCTAGCAGATCTCTGACCCGAAACCCGGAACCCCGCAGATCCCTGATCTAGCAGAATCCTGATCCAGCAGATCCTGTCCCAGCAGAACCCAGACCAGTGCATCTCAGACCCAGCAGATCCCAGACCCAGTAGATCCCAGACCCAGCAGATCTCAGGTCCAAGGCATCGTATCCCAGAGGATTCCAGACCCAGCAAATCCTGCACCAGTAGATCCCAGATCCAAAGATCCCATCCCAGCAGATGCAAGATCCTGAAGATCCAGATCCGAAGATCCCATTCCAGCAGATCCCAGATCTGGAAGATCGAGATCCAAATATCTCATCCCAGCAGATCCCAGATCCCAGCAGATCCCAAATCCCAGCAGGTCCCATCCCAGCAAATCCCAGCTCCAAAGATCCAATCCCAGCAGGTCTCACCCCAGCAGATCCCATCCCAGCTGATCCCACATCCAAAGATCCCATCCCAGCAGAACCCTGCAGATCCCATCAGATCCCCTGGGCCAATCCCCTCATTAGCATCTCATTTGCATAAAACTCCCTCAATTCCCTCTCCTAAACAACCCCGGGGACCCTCCCTGTATCCCTAATTTGCATCTAATTTGCATAAATGAGGTCTAACAGTCCCAAGACCCATCAAGGAACCTCCCAGTTCCCCTCATTAGCCTCTCATTAGCATAAACAAGCATTAATATTCCCAAACCTCACACGTCTCATTAGCATCTCATTTGCATAAACTCCCCAAATCCCAACCCCACTGCCCTTGTTAGCATATCGCTTGCATAGGAACATCATTAATTCCCTTCCTGCGACTCTAATTTGCATATAATTTGCATAAATCATTCCTACTATCCCCAGAACACCACGCGCATCATTAGTATCTCATTTGCACAAACAGTCCCCCACTAATCCGAGTCGGCCAATCAGGATACAGGTGCCATTGGATCCACCAATCCCCATTGACCGCCATGGCCTGGCCCCACCTACCGCTGCCATTTTTGGGGCGTGGTCTTTTTGTTGGCCACATTGGGGGTGTGGCCTTTGAACTTGCAGTCATATTGGGGCGTGGTGTGAATGCCATTTTGGGCTGTGGTCTCAACACATTGTTGGCCATCTTTGGGGCTTAGTCTCAGCATTTTGTCGGCCATCTTTGGGGCATAGTCTCAGCAGGTTGTCAGCCATATTTGGGACATGGTCTCAGCATTTTGTCAGCCATCTTGGGGGTGTAGTCTCAGAATTTTGTCGGCCATCTTGGGGGCGTGGTCTCCTATTTTGTCAGCCATTTTGGGGCGTGGTCTCAAGATTTTGTTAACCATCTTGGGGGCGTGGTCTCAGCAGCACCGGCGGCCATCTTGGTGGACGTGGCTCAGCTCAGGCGGCCACCTCGAGGTCCCCCATGGGCAAAGTCCCGGTGTCATCACCAGGGCTCAGCCCCCGCCAGCGAGAACCCCCTGGATCGGTGGTAAAATCCAGCATTTTGGTCAAAAAGACTCATTTTGGAGAAAAAAAGAGCAATTTGGGGGGTGTAAACAATGGATTTGGAGCAAATTGAGGATTTTTGGGGTGAAAAAAGAGATTTTAGGAGATAAATTGGGCGGTTCAGAGACAAAACGAGGCAGTTTTGGGGGAAACAGGAAATTTGGTGCAAAATTAGTGATTTTGGGGGTAAAACAGAAGTTTTGGGGATAAAATGAGAATTTTTGGCTGTAAAATCAAAGTTTTGGGCTCAAAATACAGGATTTGGGGTAAATTATGGGGGATTTGAGGGGCAAAAATGGAAATTTGGGGTGATTTCGGGCAGAAATTTAGGAGTGTGGGGGTGGATGGGTTTGGTTTGGGAGGAAAATGGAAAACTTGGGGTAAAAATGAGAAATTTGGGGGGAAATGTAGAGATTTGGGGGCAAATAGGGAATTTGGGATCGAAATGGGCAATTTGAGTGCAGAAGGGCAGAGTTTGGGGCAAAACCGGAAATTTTAGTCAAAAATGAGGAATTTGGGCCTTTAAATGGGCATTTTAGGGCAAAAGGATTTTTTGGTGAACAATTTGGCAATTTTGGGGAATTTGGAGAACAGACTGGGAGTTTTAGGAGAGAAGGGGCAAATCTGGAGAAAAAAAATGGGGAATTTGGGGCAAAATGGCCAATTTTGGGACCAGAGGGGACAATTGGGGAGCAAAAGTGTTAATTTTTGGGCTAAAATGAGAAATTTGGGGTGAAAAGGTGAAATTTGAAATCAAAATGCCTCCAAAATGGCTGAATCTGGGATAAAATTGATATATTTGCGTTAAAATTGAAGCTTCCAAGGAAATTTGGGGCTCAAAATGGGCAATTGGGAGTCAAAAATGTGTAATTTGGGGCAAAAGGGTCAGTTTTGGATTGAAAGTGACAATTTTGGGGGCAAAATGGGAAATTTGAGATTAAAATCAGGAATTTGAGATCAAAATGGGGAATTTTTGAGTAAAATGGACAATCCTGAGGTAAAATGGGCAATTTGGAGGCAAAAAGGTCAATGTTTGGATGAAAAGGGAGAATTTTGAGGTCAAAAGGAGAGGGTGAAAATGGACAAATTTGGGTCAAAATGGGTGATTTTGGGAAAGTTTGGGATCAAAATGAGAATTTGGAGTAAAAATGGGTGGTTTAGGGAGAATTTTAGGGTAAAAATGGAAAAATTTGGAGCAAAATTGCCAATTCTGGGGTAAAGTGTAGAACTTTGTGTCAAAAAGAATAATTTGGGGACAAAAGGGTCTTTTTTGGACTAAAATGGGGAAATTTGAGGGCAATTTCGGGATCAAAGTGGGGAATTTGGGAATTCAAGCGAGAAATTTGGGGTTTAAAATGGGCAAATTTTCGGCAAATTTTTGGCAAATTTTTGACAGAAGTTGAGATACTTGTGTTCAAATTAGTGATTTGGGGGGAAATTTTTTTTTCTACTTTTGGACTGGTGGGAAATTTTGGGGTTAAAGTGGGAGATTTGGGGAAAATCAGGGGGCGAATTCCTCCCTCCCCCGCACTGACCCCTCCTCCTCCGGCACAGCCAAGCAGCCAATAGGAGCAGGAGAAGCAGCGAGGCCACGCCCACGACGACGCCGACGACCAGTGGGAGGAGATTGAACTGAGCTGAGGCTGAGAACCCCCCCCCCCCCCAAAAAAAAAACCTGGGTCAGCAAAAACACCAAAACCACCAAAATTTCCCCCAAAAAACCCAGAGTTAGCAAATAGTCCAAACCCCCCAAAAGTTTGGCCCAAAAAAACCCCTGGGTCAGTGAACACCCCCATAACCCAAAAATTTCACCCCAAAAAAACCCTGTGTCAACAAAAACCGCAAAACACCCTCCGGTTCACCAAACTCCCCAAAAACCCCAAAACTGAATCTCCTAAAAACCCTGGGTCATCAAAAATCCCAAAACCACCCCAAAAAAAACACTGGGTCAATGAATACCCAAAACCCCCCAAAATTTCTCCTCGAAAATCCCCCTGGGTCAGCAAATATCCTAAAGAATCCCAAAATTTGACTCCAAAAAATCCCTGAGCCAGTGAACATCTCAAAAATGCCAAAACTGACCCAAAAACACCCCGTGGCTCAGCAAATGCCCCCAAAAACCCAAAACTGTCCCCAAAACTCTCTTGGGTCAGCAAATACCCAAAACCCCCAAAATTTCCCCCCAAAAAGCCCCTGAGTCAGCAAACACTCCAAAAACCCCAAAATCTCCCTCCCAAGAAATCCTGAATTAGCAAACACCCCAAAATTGCCCCCAAAACTCCCCTGGGTGAGAAAATATCCAAAAAACCCCAAAATTGTCCCCCAAAAACCCCCTGGGTCAGCGAACACCCCAAAAACCCCAAAACTATCCAAGAAAAAACACTTTGATCAGCAAATACTCCAAAACCCTAAAACCACCCCCAAAAAAACCTGCGTCAATGGACACCCAAAAACCCCAACATTTTCCCCCAAAAAAACAAATGCAGGTCAGCAAATACCTCAAAAATGCCCCAAAAACCTCAAAACTTCCCCAAAACCCGCGTGGTGACCTCAAATTTCTGACACCTCAATTCCGACCCCAATTCTGCCCTCGTTTCCCCATACCACACCCCAAAAAATTTGGGGGTTTTGGGGCTTCAATTTCGGGGAAATTTGAAGGTTTCGGAGCCAAATTTTGGGGAGAAATTCTGGGATATTTGGGGTCAAATTTGCGGAAATTTGGGGGTTTTGGGGCTAAAATTTGGGGTAATTTTGGGGAAATTTTGTGGAAAATTGGGGATTTTGGGGCTCAATTCTGGGGAACTTTGGGGTGGGAATTTCGGGGCTTTGGGAGATCAATTTGGGGGAAATTTGGGGAGAATTTTGAGGGGCTTAGGGCACAATTTTGGGGGAAATTTTTGGGGAAAATTGGGGGGGAGATTGGGGATTTGGAGGTTCAATTTTGGGGAACATTTAGGGAAATTTAGGAGGAAATTTGGGGATTTTGGGTCTCAGTTTGGGGGTAATATGGGGATTTTTGGGGTCACAATTTTGGGGAAATTTGGAGAGAAATTTGGGGGATTTGGGACTCAATTTAGGGGAAATCTGGAGATTTTGGGAGCTCAATTTTGGGTCAATTTGGGGTGAAATCCAGGGGGTTTGGAGGCTCAATTTTGAGAAAAATTGGGGGATTTTGGAGGGTCAATTTTGGGGAAATTTAGGGGTTTGGGGCTCACTTTTGCGTCAACTTGGGGGCTTAGGGCTCAATTTTTTGGAAAATTTGGGATTTTTGGGCTCAGTTTTGAGAGATATTCAGGGATTTTGGGGCTCAATTTTTGGGTAATTTAGGGATTTTGGGGGTTCCATTTTGTGCTGGAATTTGTTTTTTTGAGGAATCAAATTCAAGGTAATTTGGGGGGTTTGGGGGCTCAATTTTGGGTCTCAATTTTGGGCAATGTTTGGAGGGTTTTGGGATTCAATTTTTAGAAAATTTGGGGTGGATTTGAGGGGAAAATTCGGGATTTTGTGGCTCAGTTTTGAGGGATATTTCGGGATTTTGGGCAAAATTTGGGGTTTTTTGGGGTTCAAATTCAAGGTGATTTGGGGGGTTTGGTCCTCAATTTTTTCGCAATTTGGGGGGCTTGGGGGCTCAATTTTGGGGGAGATTTGGAGGGCTTAGGATTTATTTTTTAGAAAATCTGTGGTGGATTTGGGGGGAAAATTTAGGATTTTGTGGCTCAATTTTGGGTGGAAATTTGGGGATTTTGGGGGCTCAAATTAAAGGCAATTTGGGGTAATTTGGGGTAATTTGGGGTCTCAGTTATGGGAAAAATTTAGGGGTTTGGGGGGCTCGATTTTGGGGATGAATTTGGTTTTTTTGGGGCTCACTGGGTACTTCGACAGCGGCACTGAGCGGGGATGGCGCCCAACCCGAGTCCAGCTCCTCCTCGTAGCAGCAGCTGAAGCGTCCGGCTCCAGCCACGGCCGCAGACGGGACGGCGACCAAAATTTGGGGCCAGGGGCTAGCCTCGGTGGTCTCGGAGCCGTCGCGGTAGAAGCGGAAGCGGCGCCGGACGTGGCCGGAGGGGTCGGGGGCCAGGCAAGTGAGGGAAATTCAGGATTCGGAACCGTCCGGAGAGGCCGAGGGAGGGGTCAGGAGGATGGGCTGGGTGGGAGGGGCTGGGGGATACAGGGGGTGTGGTCAGTGGGAGGGTCCATGAGAGTGGTCAGTGGGTGGGGTCAGTGGGATTTGGTCATTGGGGTGGTCAGTGGGGTGTGGTCAGTGGGTTGGTCATTTGGTGTGGTCAATGGGGTGGGCAGTTGGTGCGATCAGTGTGGGTGGTCACTGAGGTCGGTGTGGTCAGTGGATGTGGTCAGTTGGATGTGGTCAGTTGGTGTGGTCAGTGGATGCAGCCAGTTGGGTGTGGTCACTGGGTGTGGTCAACGGGTGTGGTGTGTGGGTGTGGTCAGTGGGATGTGGTCAGTGGGTGCAGTCAGTTTGGTGTGCTCATTGCTGTGGTCAATGGATGTGGTCTGTGGGTGTGGCCAGTGGGTTGTGGTCACTGGGGGGGTCAGTGGGTGTGGTCATTGGGATTGGGGTGGGCTATGGGTGCGATCAGTGTGTGTGGTCACTGAGGTGGGTGTGGTCAGTGGATGTGGTCAGTTGGGTGTGGTCACTTGGGTGTGGTCAGTGGGATGTGGTCTCTGAGGTGGTCAGTGGGTGTGGTCAGTGGAGGTGGTCATTTTTTCAGCCATTTTGATGGATGTGGTCAATGGGGTATGTGTGGTCAGTGGGGTGGGTGGGATCAGTGGAGTGATCATTGGGGTGGTCACTGGGTGTGGTCACTGTGTGGGTTCAGACATTTTTATGGGTGTCGTCAATAGGTTGGATGCACTCAGTGGGTGTGGTCAGTTGACTGTGGTCAGTGGCAGTGGTCAGTGGAGTTTGGGCATTGAGGTGTGGTCAGTACTGTACTCGGTTGATCAGTGAGTATGGGCAGTGGGTGTGGGCAGTGAATGTGGGCAGTGAATGTGGTCAGTGGGTGTGGTCAGTGGGGTGGTCATTGCGGGGGTCAGTGGGGTTTGGGAATTGGGATGTGGTCACTGGGGTAGTCAGTGGGTGTGGTCAGTGAGTTTGGTCAATGGGTGTGGTGAATGTGGTGGGTGTGGTCAGAGGGTGTGGTCAGTGGGGTGGTTGGTGGGTGTGGTCAGATGCTGTGGTCAGTGGGTGTGGTCACTGAGGTGGGTGTGGTCAATGGAGCAGTCAATACACAAGCAGTGGTCATTGCAGTGGGTGTGGTCAGTGGGGTGTGGTCAGTGGATGTGGTCAGTGGGTGTGGTCACTGGGGTAGTCACTGGGGTGTGGTCAGTGGGGTGGTCAGTGGGCTCGGTGTGGTCAGTTGGGTGTGGTCACTGAGGTGGGTGTGGCCAATGGAGGGGTCAATGGACAGAAAGTGGTCATTGCAGTGGCTGTGGTCATTTGGGTGTGGTCAGCAGGTGTGGTCAGTGGATGTGGGCAGTGGGGTGTGGTCCCTGAGGTGGGTCAATGGAGCAGTAAATGGACAGAGTGGTCATTGCAGTGAGTGTGGTCACTGAGATGAGGTCAGTGGGGTGGTCATTGGGGTGTGGGCAGTGAAGTGTGGTCAGTGGGGTATGGTCACTGGGATGTGGTCAGTGGGATGGTCAGTGGGTATTGTGAGTGGGTGTGGTCAATGGGGTGGACATTGGATGTGGTCAGTGGATGTGATCAGTGGATGTGGTCAGTGAGGTGTGGTCAGTGAGTGTGGTCAGTTAGGTGGGCAGAGGGTGTGGTTAGGGGGCGTGGACAGCGGGGTTTGGGAAGTTGAGTGTGGTCATTTGGTGGGGTCATTGGGTGTGGACAGTTGGGTGTGGTCAGTGGTATGTGGTCAGTGGGGTGGGTATGGTCAGTGGGTCTGGTCATTCAGAGGGATGTGGTCACTGAGATGAGTATGATCAGTGGAGCAGTCAGTGGACAGAGTGGTCATTGCAGTGGGTGTGGTCATTTGGTGTGGCCATGGGGTGGTCAGTGGGTGTAGTCATTGTGTGGGTTCAGCCATTTTGATGGGTGTGGTCAGTGGGTTGGATGCACTCATTGAGTTTGGTATTTGGGTGTGGTCAATGGGTGTGGTCAGTGTGTGTAGTCAGTGGGTGGGTGTGGTCAATGGGTGTAGTCAGTGGGTTGGATGCAGTCAATGAGTTTGATCATTGGGTGTGGTCACTGTGGTGGGTGTGGCCAATTGAGAGATCAATGCACAGGTGTCCTGGTTTGAAGGACAGGTGTCTGCCAATAAAGGCAGATGTTTTCCTTTGAAACAGAGACCTTAATTCCACTCCCCCCAAGTATTATAAATGTTTGAATCAAGGACTCTGAGGCAGAGATAAGGGGGTAGGAATAACAGCTCTTTTACTAATATCTCTAACTGTACAAGCAGAAACAACAGCAGTTGTTAAAATTACTGACAGAACAGAACAGATAACTCGGTTCCAGTCCTTTCTTTAGCTGTGGGCACGCTCTCTCTTGGTGGGAGCGGAGGCGGGAAGGGGTGGCCGCGGCCGCGCCGGTCTCGGGTGGGAGCGGCTGGAGCGGGCAGCTCCTCGCTCACCGTTGGTGTCCGGGTGATTCGCTGTGTCCGCAGAGACTGGAGGCTGCAGCGGGGCAGATGCAGGGCAGGTGATCGCAGAGGGTCTGGCTCTCCTGCGTTCGGCCACGTGGCTCCAGACAGGAGGTCCTCCTCCGAGCTCCCAGAAACACGAGTCTCCTCTGGAAGCACGAGTGCCCCTCCTGAAGCCCAGCTCCCTCCTACACCTTTTGTCTAGAGTTGTGAAGGGTCCTGGGTGTAACCCGGCCAGCTCCATTGGCATAATAATGGGAAAAATTCTTTAAATTGACACACTAATAGAAAAAACACTCAACACCCAACAATCCCCAACAGGTTTGGTCATCCAAGGTGTAGTGGTTTTGTTCCACTAATTTGAAATTTTCTTGTTTTGAGACAGGATTCGGAGGAAGGCAAAACAGTCTGAACTTTAAATGGTATAAAGAGAAATTTTATTACTGGAAACTATAAGGAAAAGAAAACAACCTCAGAATGAAACTTTAGACGACTCTTTCTCCCCCTACACACTTCCTTTCTTTCACACTGAAAATGTTTAGAAAACCACTCAGTCAGTTTACCATCTCTAAAATAGTCTTTTACCAATTCACTGGGAGAGGAGACTTCCCTCTTCAGTCTGTGGATATTTCTCCACAATAAACAGTTTTCTCGTGGCCTTGATGTCACAATGATTAGGTGTCTGGGATAATGAAATTTTGATCACTATGTAAAAATCCTTTCTTTAACTTACAGTTTTCCTAGAACTATTATTGAGGACCCTATCAACTATGGGGCACACTTTAGGGATTATAGCAGTTTAAACAAAAGCTTGCTTTATTTTTGAAAAAACAGAGGTTTTTCTTCTTCTTCCCTGGGGAGCAGCACAAGTCTTCATCTTCTTAATATTCAAACTTAAGGGATCACAGGTATTTCAACATCTACTTAATCTAACACTAATGTCATTGTTCATATTTACAGTTAGAACAGTTACATTTACTCTGTAATATTTTTATGTGTTATAGGAAAATAAGAGTCTCTTCTTCATAGCTTAAAAAGGAGAAATTTCAGTCCACGACTCTCTTCCTTCCCTTATCTGGGACCTGACTCTTCCTTTTGTATGACCTCAGTGTTTTTATGCTGTTTGTGTGCAAATCTTCATCTTGGTCCTTTTGTTTCACTCAGGAGAGAGAACAAAGTGTCTGCAAGTCTCATTCTGAGCAATGGAAGAGTTACTACCTTGCCTGGACAGCGGCTGGAGCAGTTTTGGTGGAGCATTTCAGACCGCGCTGAGCCTGGGCTTGGATCGTAAGGGCCCAGCCAAAAAAACAGTGGTGGTTGTTCTGGCTCCATGGTTGTTTTCTGGGAGTTGCTACATTCAGTTCCAGCTGTGGGCTGATGGGTTTCCCTCCCCCTGCCCAGCAGGCAAAGGGTGGCCCCTTGCCAGAGCGGGCCCGGCTGTCTCTGCCCCAGGCCGCGCTGCCCAGGACGGCCCGGCCGCCTGGAGCCGCTCTCCCGAGGGTGGAGGCCCCACGGACCGGCGGCAGGGCAGGGTTTGAATGTCAGCTCCATGTTCTGCTGAGCCACTGGCTCCCTGGCCGTGCCAGGCTGGGGAATCTAAGATCTTAGCAGCCGTGCGGGCCTCCCTTCCCCATTTCTATCAGGACCCCGGCCAAAAACGGGGCCCAGAGTCAGAGCCCGGCCGTGACCTGGGCCCGGCCAGGCCTGCGGGCTGCACGGAGGGGCCCAGGTCGGTGTTACCTGTACTGAGGCAAGAACAGAAAGAGAACTTTCCTGGGGTTTTTCATCTTTACACATGTGTTTCACAAAGATGAATAAACTTTCTCACTGGTGTACCAATGTGTCAGTATTAAAAATTAGACACCAATTGGTCCTTGTCCGATCCAAAAGCAGCTGCTCATGTCCTGGCAAAGAAAAATTTTAGGGAATCTTTACAAACCACCACACCAGCCTAGAAGTAACCTTGTCCCTGGCTAAGAGATGATTGGATGGATTAGAGCACATACAAAGGATCGCAGCCAATTCATCAAGTGCAGATGCATCATTGGCCAGGGAAATGGGTGAGTTAAGACCCCAAACAATCACATGTGTATATCCGGGACATCCAAAGCCTCCATTTAAGAAGGGTCCCGAACAATACAGAAAGCTTTTGTTATATGGATCGCTGTGTCATCTCTGTCTCCAACCACAACTCCAATTAAGATAATAGGTGTGGTCAGTGGGTGTGGTCATTTGGGGTAGTCTGTGGGTTTGGTCAGTTTGGGTGGTCAGTGGTTTGTGGTCAGTGGTAGTGTGGTCAGTTGTGTTGTCACTGGGTGTGGTCAGAGGGGTGTGGGCATTGGTATCTGTCAGTGGGTGTGGACAGCGGGGTGTGGTCCGTGGGGGTGGTAAGTGATTGTGGTCAGTGGATGTGGGCAGTGGGATGCGATCAGTAGCTGTGGTCAGTGGAGGTGGCCAGTTGGGAGGTCGGTGGGGAGGTAGTAAGTGGGTGTGGTCATTTGGGAGGTCAATTGGTGTGGTCATGGGGGGAGTCAGTGGGTGGGGTTATTGGGTGCAGTCAATGTTGGCGGTCAGCATGGTGTGGTCAGAGGCCATTAGGGTAATGAGTGATTGTAGTTAGTGGTGGAGTGGTCAGTGGGTGTGGTCATTGTGTTTGTTAAGAGGGTACCGTGAGAGAGTGGGGGCATTGGAGCGTGGGCATGGGTGTGTGGGCAGTGGGTGAGGTCAGTGGGGGAATGGTCAGTTCAGCGGTCAGTGGGTGTGGCCATATGGGATGGTCAGTGGCATGGTCAGTGGGTGTGTCAGTGGGTGTGGTCAGTAGGATGTGGTTGGTAGGTGTGGCCAGTAGGAGGTGATCAGTGGGGATGGCCAGCAGCGGTGTGGTCAGTTGGGTGGTCAGAGGTTGATGTGGAGTGGGGGCATTTGTGTCTTCACACAGTGGGTGTGGTCTGTGGGGTGTGGTCATTGGTTGTGGTCAGTGGGTGCAGTCAGTGGGGGTGGTTGTGGTCAGTTTGTGCAGTCAGTGGGTGTGGCCAGTGGATATGGTCACTAGCTGTGTGGTCAGTGTGGCTGGTCCGTGTTTGTGGTCAGTGGCTGTGGTCAGAGGGTGAATGGCCAGTTGGTGAGGGTACTGGGGTGGTCAGTGGTGTTTGGTCAGTTGGTGTGGTCAGGGAGGGGGTGGTAATTTGTTGGGGTCAGGAGTGTTGTCAGTGGCATGTGGTTAGTCAGGTTATGGTCACTGTGTGTGGTCAGTGGCTGTGGACAGTTGGGTAGTCAGGTGGGGGTGGTCACTTGGGGGGTCAGGGGTTTGGTCAGTGAGTGTGGGCAGCATGGGTGGACGATGGGTGTGGTCACTGAGATGGTCAATGGGGTGTGGTCAGTGGGTGCAGTCATTGGGAGTGGTCGATGGGTGTACAGTCAGTTTGGGGGTCATTAGGGTGTGGTCAGTGGGTGCAGTCAGCAGGTCTGGTGGGTGTGGTCAGTGGGTGTGGTCAGTGGGTGTGAGCAGTGCAAAGTGCTCATAGGGAGTGGTCAGTGGGAGTGGTGAGTGAGAAAATTCAGTGGGGTGTGGTCAATTGGGATACAGGCATTGGTGTCTTGGCAATAGGTGTGTTCATTGGGTATGGTCAGTGGTTCTGGTCAGTGGTTCAGATAAGTGGGGGTGGTCAGTGAGTGTGGCCATTTGGGGTGGTCATTGGGAAGGTGCTTGGCCAAGGCAAAAGGAGGCTCCCTGTGTGCCCTGCTCCCCTCTCCCTGAGCTCCTGAGAGCTCTGCAGCCCCTGCTGCCATCCCATCTGCCCAGGCCAGCACAACAGCCCCAGCCTTGGGGCCCTGCAGAGCTGCTCCTGCTCCAGGCCCAGGGCCCATCCAGAGCTGGGGCAGCCACAAAGCTGTGCCCATTTCTGTTCATTCCTGCTCTGATGAGGATGGATCCTCAGGAACTTGGAGATTGCTGATGAATTTTACTGTTCCAGAGGCCTCTTCTTTCTTGAGCTCTTCAGTTCAGGAATTCAGTGGCAAAGGCTCATAAACATTTCTTCAAAACACCCAAACAAGAAACATCTCTGGGAATAATTTATGTTTTCAATTCTTCTGTGGTTAATTAGATAGATTTCAGAAGTGCATTCCAAATGAATATACTTTATTGGAAACAATGCAGAGAGAACATTTCAATTGTTTTATTTCCTGTTTATAGGAAGATATAAGCAAATAATATTGACCCCTAGCAATTTCTAATGCAGTCTGAATGGATATGAAAATCAAGACCCTTCATAGCTGAAATCAATAACACTTTGACCCCATCCCGTTCCCACTATTTCCCTCATCCAAGCCCTCAGACTTTTATGGATCAGGAATGGTGTGGCCAGCAGGACCAGGGCAGTCAGTCTTCCCCTGTGCTCAGCACAGGTGAGACCACACTTCGAGTGTTGTGTCCAGTTCTGGGCCCCCAATTTAGGGAGGACATGGAGGGACTGGAGCGTGTCCAGAGAAGGCAACAAGGCTGGTGAGGGGTCTGGAACACAAGTCCTGTGAGGAGTGGCTGAGGGAGCTGAGGATGTTTGTCCTGGAGAAGAGGAGGCTTGGGGAGATCTCATCACTCTCTACAACTCCCTGACAGGAGGGTGCAGCCAGGGAACAGTGACAGGACAAGAAGACACAGCCCTAAGCTACTAGGGAATGCTTAGGCTGGACATTAGGAAATATTCTTCACAAAAAGGGTGATTGGACGTTGGCATAGGTTGCCCAGGGAGGTAGGTGAGCCACTGTCCATGGAGGTGTTTCATGCCATGTTTTGGGTGACAAGGTGGTGTTGGGTGACAAGGTTGGACTTGATGCTCTCAAAAGTCTTTTGCAGCCTGGGTGATTCTGTGATGATTGTGACACTGCAGGCCCTGGGGAAGCAAGGGGCCATTGTGACACTGCAGGGCCTCGTGGAACTGAGAGGACCATGGTGACACTGTGTATGACATGGCACCACAGAGCCAAGGGGCCACTGTGACACTGTGGGGTTACATGGAAGCAAGGAGTCCATGGTGACAGTCTGGGTCCTCGTGGAACCACAGAGGCCACTGTGACACTGCAGGGCCTTGTGGAATCAAGGGGCCATTGTTCCACTGCAGGGACTCTTGGAACTAAGGGAACAATTGTGACACTGTGGTGCCACATGGAGCCAAAGGTTCCTCGTGATAATGCAGGATCTTGTGGAACCAGGACTCCATTGTAAAAATGCAGCACCAAGGAATTCATGGTGGCACTCGGAGGCACCATGGAACCAAGAGGCCACAGTGACACTGCAGGGCCTTGTGGGACCATGCAAAGCATTGTGACAGAGCAGGACCTTGTGTGATGATGGGGCCATTGTGACACTGAAGTGCCCATGGAACCAAGGGGCCAGTTCTGCTCCTCAGGGACTCCTGGAATGAAGGAAACATGTTTGACACCGTGGTGCCTCTTGGGACCAAGAGACCATTGTGACATTGTGGAACCAAGGAGCGCATTGCTGCACTGTGAGACTTCATGGAACCAAGGATCCACTGTGACACTGCAGGGCCTTGGGGGATCAAGGCACCATTGTGACACTGTAAGGCCTAAGGATCCAAAGGACTTTGTAACACCAAGGGGCCTCAGAAAACCAAAGGAACCTTGTGACACTGGGAGGCCTCATGGAACCGTGGTGACACCAAGCTGGGTGCGAGTGTGGATCTGCTGGAGAGTAGAAGGGCTCTGCATATGGATCTGGACAGGCTGGATCCAGGGCCTAATCCAACAAAGTGAGGTTTAACAAGACCAAGTGCCAGATCATGAAGTTTGGCCACAAAAATGCCTGCAGCACTACAGAATGAGGGACACAGTGGCTGGAGAGCGGCCAGGCAGAAAGGGATCTGGGGACACTGATGGACAGCAGGCTGGACATGAACCAGCAGTGTGCCCAGGTGGGCAAGAAAGCCAATGGAACCTAGATGCCATTGGCATTCAATGGCCTGGATTATAAATGTTGTGGCCAGCAGGACCAGGGCAATGATTCTTCCCATGTGCAGCAGAGCTGAGGCTCAAACTTGAGTCCTAACTCTGTTCTGGACCACCCCAATTTAAGACAGACATGGAGGTGCTGGTGTCCAGAGAAGGGTAACAAGGCTGGTAAGGGGTCGGGAACATGAATCCTGTGAGGAGTGGCTGAGGGAGCTGGGGATGTTTATCCTGGAAGAGGCACAAGGGAGACAAGGTGGTGTCAGGACACAGATTGGATTTGATGATCTCCAAGGTCTTTTCCAGCATGGCTGGTTCTGTGATTTTCTGAAACCACCCCTGGAGCAGCTGCAGGATGAGCCCTGGGCCTCCTCTTCACAAGGTCCAGCAGCCCAGGTCCCTCAGCTTCTCCACACAGCCCCAAAGCCCATCCTGTCAGTCCTGCAGAGCCTCTCCAGCCCCTCCTCACTGCCCAGAACAGGGAGCCCCACACCCAGACACACCAGCCCAGATGTGCCACCCTGGCCTGTGGTGCCTCTGGCAAGGGAGCAGCACGAGGCACTGCAGGAGCCTGCAGACAATTCCTGAAGCACTTGTAGGATGATCCTGCTCCCCAAGGGACATTCCCATGGTGCCAACTCAGGAAATGAAATGGAGAGTGGGGCTAGAGAGGAAAGGGCAAACAGAGATGGCCTGTTTGTACAGGATGGGACAGGGATGGGCATGAGCAAGGACTCTGAACCGGGGAGAGTAAAGAAATCAAAGGTAGAGGAAAGGAAATGTCAGGGCAGTTTGGGGGTGGCTGTCAGTCAGCCCTGGCTCTGGGCAACAACATCTGCAGTGGGACAGGGAACTCGCAGCTCATGGGAGCAAACTTTTTGGATGACTTCAGAGGCCAGAACAAACCTGAGTGGTTTCCCTCCCATCCCCAGCCATTGCTGGCCCCAGGGGCTGATGGCATTTGTGCTCACTCAGCTCCATCTCCCCACAGCAGCACCATGGGGGTGCTGACGCCTGCTCTGTGCAGTGCAAACAGGGGCTCCTGAGCCAGTGCTGCCGTGTCTGTGCCTGCAAGGATGCGGCACCTGTGTGAGCTGGGGGAGAGGCCAGGGCTGCAGAGGGGGGATGTTGTTGGCAGGTGCATGAGGACGCTCTGGGACGCTGCCCTGGGCTGTCCAGCGCAGTGGGGATGGATCAGCCCCTGCTCTGCTGCTCCTTGCCAGGGTCTCCCCCTTGCAGGGCCCTTGCAGAGCACCAGCCATGCTGTTTGCCCCCAGCCTGCCCACGGCCAGCCTGGGGCTGCTCACGGGGGTTTTCTCTGCTCAGCACTGGCCTGGCCAAGTGTTGTGGAGAGAGCCTGGCCAAGGAGCCTGGAGCCCCCAGGCCCTGGCCTGAGGCGTCAGCGCTGCCCCAGCAGTGCCCATGGCCTGTCCCTGCTGCAGCCCTGGCACTGCCACTCCCAGGGCTGTGCCCGGTCCCGAGAGCACTCAGGCCCTGCAGCAACACGAGGGGCAGGAGGGCAGCGGGGCAGTGGCACGGGAGCAGCACTGGCAACAGCAAGTGCTGCTGCTGCTGGGCACAGCTGCTGTGCCAGCACTGATCTGCCCCAGCTCTGCACACAGACATTGCTGCTGCAGCTCCAGAGGAGGGAACAAAAGGGGCATCTCTGGAGAAAACATTGCTGGGAGAGAAATCCTTCAGTTTGTTTAAAGCCACCACAAGTGCAGCCGTTCATTGACACAGTTTGTGGCAACAGGGAAGATGGAGATACAAAATAAGGAATGGAACACACAGAGGCTTTTTTAATGAACAATATAACAAAACTTAAACAAAGGGGAAAAAAACCCACAACCAAACCAAGAAGAAGTATCAAAAATCACTTTTATTAAATGTGCTTTTCAGAAACTGGGCAGAAGTTTAAAGTTCCGGAAAGCATTCAGTTATCAGTCTCCATACTGCAGCTTTGAGCTCCTGATTCCTCAGGCTATAGATGAGGGGGTTCAGGAGTGGAGGCACCACTGAGTATAGAACTGACAGTGCCAGATCCAGGGATGGGGAGGAGATTGAGGGGGGCTTCAGGTTGGCAAATATGCCAGTGCTGCGGAACAGGGAGAGCACGGCCAGGTGAGGAAGGCAGGTGGAATAGGCTTTGTGCTGTCCCTGCTCAGAGGGGATCCTCAGCACAGCCCTGAAGATCTGCACATACGAGAAAATAATAAACATAAAACAGCTAAAATATAAGCAAACAGTAACAGCAAGTAATCCAAGTTCCCTGAGGTTGGAGTGTGAGCAGGAGAGCTTGAGGATGTGTGGGATTTCACAGAAGAACTGGCCCAGGGCATTGCCCTTGCACAGGGGCAGGGAAAATGTATTGGCTGTGTGCAGCAGAGCACTGAGAAAGGCACTGGCCCAGGCAGCTGCTGCCATGTGGGCACAAGCTCTGCTGCCCAGGAGGGTCCCATAGGGCAGGGGTTTGAGATGGACACGTAGCGGTCGTAGCACATGACGGTCAGAAGGGAAAGTTCTGATCCAATGAAAAAGGCAAAGAAAAACACCTGTGCAGCACATCCTGTGTAGGAGATGTTCCTGGTGTCCCAGAGGGAATTGTGCATGGCTTTGGGCACAGTGGTGCAGATGCAGCCCAGGTCAGTGAGGGCCAGGTTGAGCAAGAAGAAGAACATGCGGGTGTGCAGGTGGTGGCCGCAGGCTACGGCGCTGATGATGAGGCCGTTGCCCAGGAGGGCAGCCAGGGAGATGCCCAGGAAGAGGCAGAAGTGCAGGAGCTGCAGCTGCCTTGTGTCTGCCAATGGCAGCAGGAGGAAGTGGCTGAGGGAGCTGCTGTTGGACATTATTTCACTCGGGGCATTGTGGACTGTGGAAAGAAGACATTGACCCACTCGGACAGATTTCCTTGAGCCAGTCCTATGCTTTTTTCCTACAAATTTATTCAAAACAATTTCTCTATCTTTAGAGAAATGTCACTTCCAATTTTTTTTTAGTTTTTAAGCTGGGGGTTTTGCTGTTAGTTTATTGCCCCTTTCATTGTAGGGAGAGAAATCCTATTTCAGCTTTGCTCTCAGCATGATCACTGAGGAGCCCAGAGGGAAAACAGGACTCCCTCTCGCAGTGTAGTCACACACTGTTAGCATTTGCTAATTATACCCCTCTCTATTTCAGGGTGACTGCACTTAAAATGTGCTGGAAAAATAAAGAGGAGTCTTTGAAAGGTCCGGTTTCTAAGTCAGTTTCTCTGAACCCTTCCCTCTTTCCCAGGCACCTGAAGAGGGACAGTGTCCAGCATTGGTGTGGCTCTCAGATGCCTGGAATTGTGCCCACTGGGGGCTGTTTCTCTCTATCCAAGGCTTGTCCCTGTCAGTGCTCCCAGAGCCCAGCCCAGCCCAGCTCAGTTCTGTCCTGCACACCCCTCCCAGCACAGGGCACTGCCCAGGGGCATCTCCCTACCTGCAGGGCCTTAAGGGCAGCTCAGACAAACTGAGATGCTGCAAGCCAAGGTGCTGCAAGCCAAGGTGCTGCTGCTGTCTATAGGCAAAGGAGGATGAGGAGGCACTTTGTGAGGGAGATGTGAGGCAGATCTGCTGATGCCCAGTGGGACAGTGCAGGAGTCTCAGTGACACAGATACACCTGACAGCCCCTTTCCCTTCCCTTGAGGAGAAAGCTGAGAGCAGCCCTGGCCATGCAGCACCATCTCCAAAGCAGGAGGAATCTGCCCTGATGGGGATGGCTCCTTCCACCTCCAACTTCTCCCCACAGCCCATGGGGAGCTGCCAGGCAGGCTGAGAGCTGCCCCTGGCAGGTGGCACATGCCCTGGGCTGGCCAAGAGCCCTGAGGCTGCAGGAGCTGCTCTGCAAGACAGCCCTGGGCAGCCCTGGCTGCAGCCCCAGCTTCAGCCCCTGCAGCCATCCCTGGCAGCAGGAGCCGTCCTGCCCTGTCCCTCTGACGGTGCCCAGGGCAGCCCCACTCTGCAGCACATCCTCCTCCTCCTCCTGTGCCTCAGAGAAACTGGGAGAGTCCTCCTGACACATCCCCCAGGCTGTGGGCTGTGCTGGCTCCAGGAGATCCCTCCAGGAGCACAGGGGACATTGCCCTGCACCCACAGACTCACCATGTCCAGGGCTGTGAAGATGTTTCCCCAAGTGAAGTCTGAGCTCAATGTCTTCCCAGTGCTGATTGCCTTTAGCCTGTCTGTGCCTGGCTCCTGTCCCCTCAGTGCCTGCAAGCAGTGCTCTCAGCCCTGCTGGGCTGGGAGAGGAGCTGCTCCTCAGCAGAAATGTCTTTTTGAAGCTTTCTTGGTTCCCTGGAGCTGCTTCTGCACCAGGAGCTCAGCCCAGCTCAGCAGCACAGACACAGCACAAGGACTCTAACGACTCTCTCAGGTCTTTGATGCTGTTTACATCAGACTCAGTCCCTTAGAGAGTGTTCAAAAACTTCTGAAGAACTCAAAGCTAAATTGAAACTTCAAAGTTTCTTGAAGTTCTAATGGGTCCCACTGAGGGACCCGACTGAGAAAGTGTCACCAGGTTCCAGTTAGAGCAGAACACTGGAGGCACTGATGACAGGTGGGGACAAACAAGGGAAAGGTGTCTCTGATGCTCAGCAAACCTGGATGTGTTTCAGGAATGCAAAGGACCAAGGCCTGAGCCCCAGCCCCTGGCAAGGCAGGTCCTGTCCCTCCCTCATTGCTCAGGGCTCTTCCCGGGCCACTGGGCTCTGGGGATGTGCAATGCCAAGGGCAGGACCATGGGGCGGCCCCTGGCAGGCTGCTGAGCAGGGACAAGGAGGCAATGAGGCCCCAGCACAGCAAGGCTCACTTGTCCCCTGCTGGCCTCAGGCCCAGGGCCAGCAGCCATGGCCCAAGTGCTGCAGCAGTTGGCTCTGGCAGGGCCTTTCAGCTGCTGCCCATCCCTGTGCCCTCTGTAGCCCAGGCTGTCCTACGGTGTCCATGCCCTGCGCCTCTGTCCCTGCAGGCTGTCATCATCCCCCGGCTGCCCCACCTCGCTGGCCCTTCCTTTGCTGACAGCTCTGCTTCCTGCCTGCCTCTGCCTGGCCACTCAAAGCCTTGGCCTTGATACCAAGAGGTTTAATTCAGTTTTTACTGTCCCTGTGACCTACTAGCACAACAAGTCAGGCAGAGTCTGCTTTCCCAGCAGGGATGGCTGGAAGACAAGAAGAAGACATCTGGCTCATAGGTGCCTTTCATTCTCTTAACCAGGGAACTTCGTGTGTGTTTTCTAGAAATGGGTAAATTCTAATACACATGTCGTGGCCAAATATAAGCAACAGAGTTGTCAAATGACGTGTCCATATAAGGACAGGAGTTATCCCATATTGGATTTGAGGCCTGAAAAAAAAAAAAAATCTGTCATCTTCAACACCATATTTGTGTTAAGGAAACTTATTCTGATACTTTGGAGATTTGGTGACATCAGAGGCTCACAGAACTGAGGAGTCAACTGTGACACCATGGAACCTCAAGGAACAAAGAGGCCTTTACACTGTGGCAGCTTGTGGAGCCAAAATCCATTTTGACAGAGTGGGGCCACATGGAACCAATGGTCCATTTGAACATTGCAGATCCAAGGAAGCCATGGTGACACTATGGAACCTCCTGCAACCATGGGTGCATTGTGACACTGCAGGGCCCCACAGAACCAAGGAGTCCATTGTGACACTGCTGAACCTCACAGAACCAAGGTGACCATGTTATACTACAGAACCTCGTGGGACAAATTGTCCAAGGTGACACTGCAGAACTGTTGCTGAGAGTATGAAAGCTCATGGAAGCAGAAGTCCATTGTGACCAAGGGGCCACTGTGACACTGTGGATCCAAGAAGACCATTGTGACACTGAGGAACTTCATGGAACCAAGGGCCCATTGTTACACTGTGGGGACTCATGAAACCAAAGGTCCATTGTGACACTGCAGGGCTTCCTGGAACAGTGGAGACTATTATGAAACAGAATCAGAGAATGAACAAGTTTGGAAAAGACCTTTGAGATCATTAAGTCCAACCTATGACTAACATGACCTCATCAACTTAACCATGACTCTCAGTTCCATGTCCAGGCCTTTTTTTGAATGACTCCAGGAGCAGTGACTCCACCACTTGCCTGGGCAGAACATTCCAGTGCCCAATCACTCTTCCAGTGAAGAATTTTTTTCCTTAGTCTCAAATCTATACTACCTCTGGCTCATTTTAAGACTGTGTCATCTTGTTCTGTCAGTGGTTGGCTGGCAGAAGAGACTGATCCCCACCTGACCACAACCTCTGTTCAGGTAGTTTTAGAGAGTCTCACTGGAGACCATTGTGGCCACTGGGGCCACTGTAGCACAGCAGGGCCTCATGGAATCAAGGGGAGCACAATGACAGTGTGGGGCTGCATGGGACGAAGGGGCCATTCTGACACTGTGGAACCAAGGAGACCTTTGTTACAGTATAGGATAACATGGAACCAAGGGCACAGGAATGACACTGTAAACGCCAAGGGACCAAGGGGGCATTCTCACACTGCAGAAACAAGGAGACCATTGTGACACTATGGGGCATCATAGAGGTGAGGGTCCATTGTGACACAGCACAACCTCGTGAAACCCTGGTGGCCACTTTGAGACCTCATGAAACCAAAGGGCCATTGTGGCATTTCGGGGCATTTTGTCACAAGGGGCCAGAATGCACTGTGGGGGTGAATGGAGCCAAGGGGCCATTCTGACACCGTGGGATCTCATGGAATCAATTGTCTATTTTGACACCTTGGGCCTTATGGAGTCATGGAGACTATTGTGACACTACAGGTGACGCCTTGGAGAAGCCACCTAGAAGGTTAAGAGAATAAAGTGGATACTTATTAAAGGCTTTTAGGAGACACACCTTGGGCTGTCAAAAGCCTCCCAGATGCTTCACCCAAGATCGATGGTGGTGATGAGTTTTTCAGACAAATATAAATTTGGTCAATTTAAATATCAGGGGTTTGTCCTCCAATTAGAGCTTCAGGTAAGAAAGTCATATTCCCCCAGTTTTTACCCTCCCAATTCACTTTTGTTTATACTTTTCAGAGTCTGAGGCTGTAGGTTAACCTTGAGTGTCAGAGGAAATGTTTCGTCTGACCAAAATGTAAAGACAATTAATTAACACTTTATATGGAGTTTAGAGTTACACCCAAATGCAGAAGAGGATTTTAAAAAAAATAAAGGCTAATATTTTAAGGCTTTACAGACCTCATTGAACCAAGAGGCCACTGTGACATTTTGTGGCCCTATGGAACCAAGCAGTCCTTGCAAGCCTACAAGGCATCATGGAAGAAAGGAATCATTGTGACACTGTTGGATCTTTTTGGGCCAAGGGGTAATTGTGTCACTGTGTGGCATCTTGGAACCAAGGAGTCCATGGTGACACTACAGAGCCCTAAAGAACTAAGGATTCAAGTTACAGTGCTGGACCCCATGGAACCAAAGGTCCATTGTGACATTTCAGGGCCTCATGGAATTCTAGAGGTTGTGATGACACTTTGAGGCCTTGTTAAATCAAGGTGCTGTGAAAGGCATCATGCAATCAAGAAGACTCTTCTGCCATTGTGAGTCCCCACAGAACCAAGGGTCTGTTGTGAAACTGCAGCACCAAGGAGACCCCTACGACACTGCAAGGCCTCATGGAAAAAAGGGACCTTTGTTACACTGGAACCTCATGGAAACAAAAGGCCAGTGTGACACATCTGGGCCTCCTGGAACCAAGGATCCAATATGACACAACCAGTGTGACACTGCAGGGCCCCATGGAAACAAGGGAACAGGTAACAGGTCTGGTTGGCTTGGTCTGATTGGTACTGGTACAACTGCCCTTGGCTTGTTGAAGGTCTCTTCTCATGTGCTCCTGAAACACTGGGGATCTGGGCTTTAATCCGAAAGGAATAGAACTGTTCTTCTCATCCAGCCACCCTTTGCCAAAATGGGATTCCCGTTAAAAAAATCCCAATACCCAGGGATTAATCCTAGACAAAAGCTGCCATTACCAACATGTCTGCCTCACCTTGTCTTCCTGAGGACCGGCTCTCACCTGCCTTCAAATACTGGGGCTCAGTGCTTTCTTTGCTATGGAAAAGAACCATTCTTCTTCTCTAGGTGCCCATGCCCATGCCCAAAACTCTAAAAATCCTGCATTCAAATATTGCTCCTACACAAAAGTTTCAATTACAGACAGGTCTGGCTGGTCTTGGACTCTGGTGGCTGCAGTTGATCAGTCCCTGAAACACTGGGGCACCATGGTTTCCTTCCTGTGGAGACCATGGTGACACTGAGGGGCCCTCTGAAATGAAGGGGTCATTGTGACACTGTGGGACCCCCATGGAACCACGGAGTCCAGTGTGACACTGTGGAAACCTCGTGGAACCAAGGACATCACTGTGGCACTGCTGGGCCGCAGGGTCCCAAGGGGCCGGTGTGAAGCAGCAGGGCTTTGTGGAACCAAGAGGCCATTGCTGCATTACAGGGCCTCGTGCAGCCAAAGGGCTGTTGTGATCCTGCAGGGCACCGTGGATCCATGGAGACCATTGTGGCATTGCAAGGCCCCATGGAATCATGGAGACCATTGTGACACTGTGGGGCCTCGTGGAACCAAAGGCACATGGAATGGGTCTGGATGGTTTGGCCTCCTCGGGGACACGTGGCATGACTGGCTGGCACTGGCATGTCGAGGGCTGACAACCATCACCCACTGGAGCACTGGGGCTCTGTGCTTTCATTTCTATGGAAAAGAACCATCCCTTTTTCCTGTTGCCTAAGGCTGAAATTGGTATTCCCCAGAAAAAGATCCATATATGCAAGGCTTCTCCCGGCCAAAAGCTGCTAGGACAGACAGCTCTCACTGGCCTTGGTCTCTTGAGGGCTCTCATTTACCACAAAACACTGGGGCTCTGTGTTTTCCTTCCAGTGGAAAAGAACCACCCATCTTACCTAAGTGACAATGGCCAAAACTGGGATTCAACATCTCAAATTGCATCTATCCAAGGTTTGTGCCAAGACAAAAGTATCCAAGACACACAGGTCTGGCTGTCCTGTCCTCTGGTGATTTTCTTAGATTATGAGAAGAACGTTTTAACTTGGCAAAATATTTGAGAGGGTCCAGAAATCACCTGAAATGGGGTTTGGAGGCTGCAAGAACAGGACCACTATATAGGGACAAAGAAGTTCTGTGCTCAGTGGAGTAGAGACTGAAGAAAGCAGAGGAGAGGCCAAAGTGGACATGAGGAGAAAGGAACTTCTCTCCCAGGCTAGGGCTGTGGTGCAGCACATCCACCAGAAAGAGTCTGGAGCAGCCCAAGGCTTTGTGTGGCCAGGCAGAGGCAGGCAGGACGCAGAGCTGTCAGCAAAGGAAGGGCCAGCGAGGTGGGGCAGCTGGGGGATGACGACAGCCTGCAGGGACAGAGGCGCAGGGCATGGACACCGTAGGACAGCCTGGGCTACAGAGGGCACAGGGATGGGCAGCAGCTGAAAGGCCCTGCCAGAGCCAACTGCTGCAGCACTTGGGCCATGGCTGCTGGCCCTGGGCCTGAGGCCAGCAGGGGACAAGTGAGCCTTGCTGTGCTGGGGCCTCATTGCCTCCTTGTCCCTGCTCAGCAGCCTGGCAGGGGCCGCCCCATGGTCCTGCACTCAGCGTTCCTAAAAACATCCAGGTCTTCTCAGCATCAGAGACAACTTTCCCATTTTTTTCCCCATTTGTCATGAGTGCCTCCATTGTTCTGCTCTAACTGGAACCTGGGGACTCTTTTTGAGTCCTGTCCCTCAGTGGGAACCATTAAAACTTCAAGAAACTTTGGAGTTTGAATATAACATTGTTTTCTTGAGAAGTTTTCCTTCAGCTCCCTCTCAGGGACTGATGTCCAGGTACTCAACACTGTTGAAAAGTGTCGGCTCTATAGAGATGAGGCAACTGAGAGGCATTTAAAAGATTTTGTTCCATTATCAATCTAGTTGAAGGGTGAAATATAAGAGATGTAAAACTCAATGTCATTCTATCAGAAGTCAACTTATTTTCTGGTTACAATATCTTATAAATATTAACTTTGACCCAAAATGGTGCTAATACTTGTAACATCAATCACCTATTATTTTACCCCACATTGTCTTGCCACAAGGCATCTTTAACAGTTCTAATTCTCCAGAATATCTGGTCTTTTTGCAAGGCCATGGTTTGAAACTTATTTCTAGTTCAATCTCCCTCTCAACAATGTCTTCTCTATTCCATTCTTTCTTAGTAAGCACATCTTATCTCAGAGTTTGCATACACATCTACATGTGTACACATGTGTGAGCTTTCAGTCAGGCTTTGAGAATCCTTTACAACTCCCTTACTCACAAATATCAAGCACAGAATGCTGCAATCACCTCTGCTCTAAAGAGAAGAATAATAAAATACACCCTTTAAAATAGGAATGGATATTTCCAAGAGGCTCTTCAACATATTTCTCCATAACTGGAGTTGAAAATCTTCTGAAGGAACTGCACTAGACCAGAAGGAAATCAAGACAGGACTGTGGTTTGCTAGGAAACTTCTCAAGAATTTAGTCATAGTTGAACTCCAAAGTTTCTGATGCCATTCATGGGTCCCACTGAGGGACACAACTGAGAAAAGTGTGCCCAGGATCCAGTTAGAGCAGGAAATTGGAGGCAGAGAAGACAATGGTGTGGGAAATGCAGGCATGGAGAGCTCTCAGTGCCTTGTGCATACAGGCTCAGAGACAGAGATGGATCCAATGTTTGACCTAAGACCTTGGAGAAAGCTTGGAGAATTAGAGCATTACAAGTAAAATAGACATGAAACAAGAATATAAGTTTGTATTTATCTAGAAATATGTTTTAAGTAAACAGAAATATGTATTAGGAAGGCAAAGCAATATGTTAACTAAGATAGTGAAAGATTTAGAAGTTTAGCAATAGAAGCTGTTATAAAGTTAGTTAGAAGCTTAAGATGCATCAATACGAGTTTTTGAAGTGTTATATGATTATTTGTAAAATTAAGTATTGCAGCAAAGCCATGAGAAGCAAAGCAATTAATGATAGGTGTAAAGAGATGCTAGCGAACTTCATAGAAGTGTTTGATTAAAAAACTAACATAAGGCATTGTAACCAAGAATGAGGTGGCTTCTGATATTATGGCATTGGATGAAACACCTTTAATGTCTCACCCTTCTAAGAGACTGATGCAGTAAAGCAATAAACCATCTTTTGCAATGTCTCTCAATTGTCCTGTCTCTTGTAATATTAATCTCTCAATAGGGATTTTTTTTGACATCAGGTTTACTCCATTGAATTCACTAGGCATGTAGGGACACCAAGTGTACTGCATTAAAGTCAGTGGGGATTTTGGGACATCACACTTGCCCTATTGAAATCAATAAGGATTTAGGGTAAACAGGTCTACCAATAAAATCAAATGGGATTTTGCAGAAATTTGGGGCTAAAATCAGGAAATTTGGGTAAATTTGAGGGAAATGTTCAGCTGAATTCTGGGAATTTCCACTCCAGGATCCAGGTGCTGATTCTCTGGAAGTCTTGGATGAATTCCTGGAAGCCAACCCCGAATCCCTGATCCCACACCTGTGGTCTGTGCTGGATCCGTGTCTCTAGGTAAGCCCAGAGCTCTCTGTTTTCAGCCCAAAATTTTGGACTTTTAAGCCCAAAAGTGGGATTTTTAGCGCCAAAAATGTTGGGACATAGGGTCTACCCATTGAATTCAAAGGTGATTGAGGGACACCAGTCTACTCTACTGAAGTCATTCGGGGTTTGAGGAACACTGGATTTGCCCAAATGAAGTTAATGTGGATTTTAGACACCAGGTCTACCCCTTAATAGGGCTTGTTCAGGAAGGGTTACTGGTTAAACTGGGAACACTGTGAGCAGCTCAGGGGGGAACACTGGGCTTACTGGGAGCACTGGGGCATAAGTGGGATCACTGAGAAATAAATGGGACCACTGGGAAATAAATGGGGATAAACAGAACTCTGGGTCTGCCCCACTGAAGTCAATAAGAATTTCGGGACACCAGGTCTACCCATTACAGGTAATGGGGATTTAGGGACATAAGGTTTATCCTGTCAAACAATGAGAGTTTCGGGGAAATCATTTTGGGAGGGCTCCAGAGATTTAAGTTGATCCACATGTTCAAGGGGTACCCAGGTTATCCAGGTGAGTTTTGGGGGTACCCAGGTGTTGCGTTGCTTGGGGGTTCTCCCTTGGCAACAACTTCACTGGCATAGCTGACTGATACTGTGACTGGATTAATAAAAGGATGAGTGTGATGGTTTGCCAGGACATCCTTTAATCCATTTGAAGCATTATCCAAAAGCAGTGTTATCCAAAGACAGGCAGGAGCCAAAGACCAGGGTCAGGGGATTGGGTTCACAATCCATAGGGAATACCTGAGGGCAAAGGTCCAATCCTGAAGTACTTGACCTTTTAGGGCACAAGCTCTCAGGTCAACTGATAATTAGGGCTAGGAAGAGAACTTACTTTGGAATATGCTAATTAATATCTTCACGGTGCCTAGTTTGCCAGGGTCTCAGGTTTATGTCTCTAATTTCAGTTGATCCAATTACCACAGTGGCCCGTGGAGGTGGTCAGTGGTGAGTGGTCACTGTGTGTAGTCATTTGGGGTGGTCAGTGGGTTTGGTCAGTTTGGGTAGTCAGTGGTTTGTGATCAGCTTGCATGGTCAGTGCAGTGTGGTCAATGGGGTGTGATCACTGGTTGTGGGCAATGGGTGTGGGGAGTGGGGTGTGCTCAGTGGGTGTGCTCAGTGGGCTGCAATTATTGGGGTAAGGTCAGCGGAGGGGGTTTGTGAGTGTGGTCAGCAAGTGTGGTGACTGGCTGTGGTCAGTGGGAGTGGTCAGTGAATGTGGTCAGTTGGATGGGGGTTGTGTCTTGAGTGCTCAGTGGTGGTTGGTGTGGTCAGTGGTGGTAGTCAGTGGGTGTGTGCAGTGCAGAGTGGTCATTGGGTGTGAGCAGTGGGTGTGGTGGGTGGATGTGGCCAGTTGAGTGGTCATTGGGGGTGGTCAGTGGGTTTGGTCAGTGGGTTTGGATAGTGAGGGATGGTAATTTGGTGTGGTCCTTTTTGACAGTAGGGATGGTCAGTGGGTGTGGTCACTTGGGGGGTCATTTCCTTGTGGTGAGTGGGGTGACCATTGTGTGTGGTCATTGGGGTGGTCAGTAAGTGTGATCAGTGGTTAGGGCCAGTGGGCAGTAGTCCTTGCAGTCATCAGTGGAGTGTGGTTATTGGGTGTAGTCAGTGAGCTGTGGTCAGTTGAGCAGTCAATTGGTGTGTTCATTGTAGACATTGGTGTTTGGGCAGTGGCTGTGGTCACTGAGGGAGAGGTAAGTTGGTGTGGTAAGTGGCATGTGGTCAGTCAGGGTACGGTCAGTTGAGTGGTCAGTTTGTTCAGTTAGGTGGTCAGTGGATTGTGGTCAGTGGGTGTGGGGAGTAGGGTCTTGTGCATGGGTGTGGCCATTCGAGGTGGTCAGTGGGGCGTGGGGAATGGGATGTGGTCAGTGATGATGTGGTCAGTGCTTGTGGTCACTGGGGTGGTAAGTGCAGGTGCTCAGTGGGGATGTGGTCAGTAGGGGTACATTCAGTTGGGGGTCATTAGGGTGTGATCAGTGAGTGTGATCCGTGGGTGTGGTCAGTGGCTGCGGTCAGTGAATGTGGTCATTTCAGTAGTTGGGTGGGGATGGTCAGTTGGGTGTAGTCACTGGGGTGTGGTCACTGGTTGTGAGCAATGGGAGTGGACAGTGGTGTGTGTTCAGCAAGGGTATGGTCAGTTGGGTAGTCATTGGGTGTGGTCAGTGGGGTGTGGGCATTGGTGTCTTGGCAATGGGTGTGTTCACTGGATGTGGTCAGTGGGTGTGTCCCTTTGGGGTGGTCATTGGGAAGGTGCTTGGCCAAGGCAAAAGGAGGCTCCCTGTGTGCCCTGCTCCCCTCTCCCTGAGCTCCTGAGAGCTCTGCAGCCCCTGCTGCCATCCCATCTGCCCAGGCCAGCACAACAGCCCCAGCCTTGGGGCCCTGCAGAGCTGCTCCTGCTCCAGGCCCAGGGCCCATCCCAGAGCTGGGGCAGCCACAAAGCTGTGCCCATTTCTGTTCATTCCTGCCTTGATGAGGATGAATCCTCTGACACTTGGAGGATGCTGATGAATTTTACTAATCAAGAGGCCATTATTTTCTCGAGTGTTCAGTTCAGGAATTCAATGACAAAGACTCATAAATATTTGTTCAAAACACCAAAACAAGAGAAGGCCCTGGGAATAAATGAAGTTTTCAATTCTTCTCTGGTTAAGTAAACAAATTTCAGAAGTGCATTCAAAATGAATATTTTCTATCTAAAATAATGCTGAGAGAACAGTTTTGTCTTTTTTCCTGTTTCTACATTGATATCAGCCATGTCAAATTTATATTGACCCCCAGCAACTTTTAATGCAATCTGAAGAGATATGAAATTCAAGACACTTCATGGCTGACAATCAATCACTTTGTCCCCACCCGTCCCCACCCCTTCCCTCATCCAACCCCTGGGACTCCTATGGATCAGGAATGGTGTGGCCAGCAGGACCAGGGCATTTTATTCCTCCTCTGTGCTGCTTGAGCAGCACTTCAAGTGCTCTGTCTAGTTCTGGGCCCTCAATTTAGGAAGGACATGGAGGGGCTGGAAGGTGTCCAGAGAAGGGCAACAAGGCTGTTGAGGAGTCTGAAACAGAAGTCCGTGAGGAGTGCCTGAGGGAGCTGGGGATGTTAATACTGGACAAGAGGAGGCTCAGGCAGACACGGTGGTGTCAGGTCATAGGTTGGACTTGATGATCTCCAAGGTCTTTTCCAACCTTGCTGATTCTGTGACACATTCTGTTGCATATGACTCCACTGTGTCAGAATGGATTCTGGTTCCAGGCAGCCCTACAGGGTCAAAATGGCCCTTGGCTCTGTGGGACTCTGCTTTGCCACAATGGACCCTTTGTTCTATGACATTCCACAGTGTCACAGTTAATCCTTGGTTCCAGAGTCAACTCATGAACTATTGCCAAATCTCCGAAATATCAGAAAAAGACTATTTAACGCTAATTTGGTGTTTAGAGAGGGCATCATTTACACAGGCCTGAGGTCCAGCAGGGGATAACACCTAACCTTACATTACATGGACATGTGATTCGAAAAGCATATTGCTCATATGCAGGTGCCACATGTGTATTACGATTTAATCATTTCCATAAAAGCCAACACAAGTTCCCAGTTTCAGTCCTGCCTTTTCCTATCACTGAACCCTTGAGTCAGCGCAGGGCATGGACAGGGTAGGACAGCCTGGGCTACAGAGGGCACAGGGATGGGCAGCAGCTGAAAGGCCCTGCCAGAGCCAACTGCTGCAGCACTTGGGCCATAGCTGCTGGCCCTGGGCCTGAGGCCAGCAGGGGACAAGTGAGCCTTGCTGTGCTGGGGCCTCATTGCCTCCTTGTCCCTGCTCAGCAGCCTGGCAGGGGCCGCCCCATGGTCCTGGCCTTGGCATTGCACATCCCCAGAGCCCAGTGGCCCGGGAAGAGCCCTGAGCAATGAGGGAGGGACAGGATCTGCCTGGCCAGGGGCTGGGGCTCAGGCCTTGGCCCTTTGCATTCCTGAAACACATCCAGGTTTGCTGAGCATCAGAGACACTTTTCCCTTGTTTGTCCCCAGCTGTCAGCAGTGCCTGCAGTGTTCTGCTCTAACTGGAACCTGGGTGTTGGAATTCAAAATGCAAGGAATTCTCAGAACATAGGGCCTTTAAGACAAAGCTTAAAATGAAACAGAATTGAGATAGGTTTAGCTTCAGAATTTAAGATACAGAAATAATAAAGGTAGTAACAAAGAGAACAAGACATTTTAGAGTTCTGATACGTCAGTTTGTGTGTTGTGATATAATTGGCTACAAGAAAGTTCACAATGTGGTATGTGTCAATAAGATGAAATATCTTAGTATTGAATTAGAAACATAAATATCTCTGTTGACAATGTTTTATTGGTTAATAAATCCTTAAAAGACATTGTAGTCGTAGGTCTTGTGACTTCTGAGCCATGCTCTGACCATCTGTAAGAAAAGCTTCACCTTTCTGCCTGTAGAGAAAATAAATCACACTTTCTAAAGCAACTCAGAAGTCCCGTCTCTCTGCTTCATTCAGAAAAAGAAACAATCCCACTAAAAAAATGTAGCATTAAAAAAATAAGCCCAAACTTAAAAATATATAATAAATGCAGCAAACCCACATTTTAAAAATATAATGTATAAACAATAAGCCTGCACCTGGGGACACCTTCCCAGTCATGTCCCTCAGTGGGACCCATTAGAACTTCAGGAAACTTTGGACTTTTTA
>NW_026612770.1:0-49950 GCF_029582105.1 Oenanthe melanoleuca | reverse complement strand
GGACTTGAAAAACCTGTAGTTCAGTATGTGAGCTCTCATGAGTGACAATACGAGTCTTTTGGTACCTGGCCTCAACAAACAAGCAGTGTCAGGTTTTGGTTGGACAGGATTGTGAGTTCCTAGCTCTCTCACTTGCAGGAAGTCGAAAATAAACAGCTCAAAGACAAAGAAGCACAGCAGAATATCCCAAACCTTTAAGGCTAAGGTCTCTGCACTTTCCCAGATGCTGGTTTTGTTTTTAGCTGTGGGGTTGCTGACACCATGGCAGCTCACCTCACTAACATCTCTCCTGCAGCACTTGTGGCTCTCAATACTCTGGGCTCCCTCCTCTGAGAGCTGAACCCATGGACTGATGGTTTCTATTTCAACATAGTTCACCAAAATATATACTTCCTGTGGTTCTGGTTTACACCTGACCCCATTTCTGGAGTCAAGTGAGCAAATACACAAACCAGATTGCACATTGTTATTTAAAGGACAGGTGCAATGTGTTTCCTATCAGTTTGGATACAGTTACGGTTTTGAGCACAGCTCAGTTCTTAACAAGTGAATTGATTCCTTCTAGACAAAGACCTATTCACTCCAAGGGTTATGTGCCATGTCTTTCTCCTTCTTTGAGACTAATGCTAACTATTAACATAAAATCTTGGGTAGTTTGAGAACTTGTGTAATGCTGCAGGACAGGTCTGTGCCTAAGCACAGCACAAGGTGGAGATGACAAACACAGCACAGCAACAGCCTGTGCCACTCCAGTTAACCCTTCTTGGATATTCCTTGTGTTCCCTTTACTGCAGCTTCTCTGCCTTCTTTGTTTCTTCCAGTGCAAGAAAAAAACAAGCAAGGTATTGTCTTTCCAAACATTCAAGTATCCATATTTAGCTCCTCCTGTGGTATTAGTGCCAGAGAATCCAGTGTACTCCAGTGAGCTCAGAGTGCAGGATATATCCTTGGGAAACTCTGCCAGCCTTTTGATTTGTAAATCCACGGGCATGAGACACCCAAACTAGATCAAATTTTGCATTTCTATTTGTGCCACTGGTACAAAGGAAAGACAGATGGGATAGATCCTGGTTGTGGGCACAATAGTGTAAAGGCAGCAGCATTCCCTGGCAGTCAGTGGAAGTTATTCTAGATTTATACCCACCTCAGAAACAGCCCAAGAAGAACTCAGTTTGTATGCAATGCCTCAAAATACCATCATTTTATGGTGGCATGCCTCTCATCACAGTATCTAAGTATCTCTCATCTACAGTATCAGTATCTAAGTGCTTTCTAGACCAAAGATTACATTAGGTTGCTTGCAAAGTACTGAAAGCATGAACTTGCTTCTTAGTAAAGCAGGTAGTTACTAACAACCCTGACCTATATCTCCTTATCAGCAGTTTTTGAAGGAAAGAAATGATATCATGCAACAGGGGAATATGTTGCAGCCTGATCCAGTTGCTTCACAGGAGTCTTTACCAAAGTGTTCAGCTCGATAGAGAAAAGGGAGTGCCCAGTCTAACGTTAGGCAGCCATCTCAAAGCCAGTATCCCTCATTACCAGAAACCCAGCTGCTGATCTAAAGGAGATGGACAGTGTCCCTCCAGCACAGACAAAGCCTACAGCCATACTGCTGACTGGCTGCTGGGACCACACTCATTAAAAACAAACAAGCACAAATACTCAAGGCCAGAGCCTTAGCCCACCCTCTCACTACAAGTTGCCTAATCACAGGTACCTACTTGAACAACATCCATCAAGAGGCCAGCAGCCACCATTCCCAAGCCAGCCAGAAGGAACGGCACAAAAATCTGGGAGGCAATGGAGAATGAAGTCTCTGGGAGAAATCCACTGGCTGACCTGGTCAGCTTGCAGGTGAACCCTCTCAGCTTCTTGCCGTGGAAGCACAGTTCCAGCTGTAACTGGGTGACCACCATGGTCACACACTGTTACCCCATGCTCAGCAGGAAAATGGAGGGAGATCAGGACATCACACAGATCCTGCTTGGAGCTCTCTCCAAAGTCAGAAGGAATGTTTTTTCCTCAAACTACAGCAACGATGCCAAATTCCTTTAGTTTCTTCTCTTCCTAGGAGCTCGTCCAGATGATTGCAGCAAGGGTGTCCTCCAAAATTGGTTCAGCTGGGTTGAGCCCAGGTGGCAGCAAACTCGATGGACACAATTTCTCTGATTTATATCCAGGGGGGAATTAAAAAAGAGAAGAGAAGATTGTAGAGATGCCTGTGGACGAATAGAAACGAGCCCACACCCCATCCAGCTCCCACCACTTCGGTAAAAACCAGTAAGACCTGCTCAGGCTCCAGCACTGAAAGAGTGACAGGTCACACAAGAATCCCTAGCGTGCTCAAACACACTGGTGTCCTTTCTGCTCGGGTTACATTTCTTGTCAGAGCGCGGCGCGGTTTGATACGCGGTTTAATGTGTAAGCCTGCCGCACACCAGCCCAGCTCCCTCGCTCCCACCACAAGCACTGCTGAACTTTCCTCGCTGTCCCCAGGCCGAGGAGGAGGGCAGCTACCAACCAGGATCCATTCTGCGCTCCTCCAAGGTGAAGAAAGGTCAAGGGAAGCAGGAGCCCGCGCTGCTCCCAGCTGTCGGCATTACGCAGGTCGCTCCGCGGGCAGGTGACAGCGCTGAGCCATTCGGCTCCGGCTGCTGACACCAGATCTGCCCTTCCAGACCCCGGCCCCTCGTGTCCGCTCCGGGCTCCGGGACAGAACAATCGGGCTATGCCAGCTGCACCTCTGAATGACTGGCTCTCAGGGCGAAAAAAAGTTCACGGAACCAGCCAATAGGCTTCAAAAGCGAACACTCTTATCTGCTGTCATCACTTCAACTTTCTGCTAGTTTGCAAAGGCCAAGATAAGAGTCCTAGCCGGAGCTTATTTAAGGTAGCTCCATAATCTCTCTGCACGACAGGCAAGGCAGAGAAAGGGCAGGCTGTGAGCTGGTCACCCTTCCTGTTCTGAACTGGAACACGCTGCTCCTGCATGCTCCCAGGAGGGTACTGTCTTGGAGAGAGGGGGTCTCACTCCAGAGGCTTGTACAAGGTCAAAAATCAGAGCTGCACCATGGCTGCATACAGCCAAAAAGTTTGTATCCTGCTCCATAAAGGCTTCAGCTCAAAGTCAAGCATGTAGGGAAAAGAGTCATGGTGTTATGCTTGGGCTCCTTTCTAATAATTAGAAATTGAATCAGAGGGTCAAAAAGCTTTAAAAACCACCTTTTAGGATGGATCAACCCCTTTCCTCACATTCTCTGCAGAGAGAAAAAGGCTGATGGCTTGTGGACTCTGTCCTTGTGACAGGGTCCCCAGCATTGCGGGGGAGCTGGAGAGAACATGACATGCTGGCAGCTAAATTGGGAACTGAGGAAGCTCTCAGCCATTTAGACAGTGTTTCTTTGGTCTGAATTCACACAAACTGAGGTGACAGAGCAGATCTCCCCGGAAGCAAGGCAGAGTGGAAAACAAGCACAAGCTACTGAGGCTCTGTCCTTCACTGCTTTCTAGGCTGCCCCTAAAACCTTCTCCACTCCCAGCTGCCTTGGTGTGTACATGTGTCTCCACCACCTAACAATGGTTCAGTTAATTGAAAGCTAACAGGAGAGTACATTTCAGCTAATTTCACTGGAGAAAAATCCCACACATATTTGAAAGAGTCAGGTTAATAAAAATCCTGCAATATCCACACATGACCCAACCTCTTTAGCTGGGAAGAGGGAAATGACAGTATGAAATCCCAGTTCTGGTTAGTCATTCACAGTAGCTTCAAGGAAATAAAAGACAATTTCTGGACAAAAATATAGGTTTTCAAGTTCTAACAATGTGCTATCTGGTCTCATATGCCACTGTATCAGCCAACTGGATTGATGACAGGCAGAAACAGTAATGTAAAGGAAATATCAATGAGCCTAAATTACTCAAATGACATTAAAAAAAACACAGCAGCAACACATCCTGTACTAAAGCATCAGCCTGGCAGGGTTTATGAGTTTATCACGCTCCATCTCTCTCCTTCTAAGCAAGCACCATAAAAAGCTCTCAAGCGATAAATCAGTATGCAGAGAGGTAATTGGTTCAGATGACCCATATATGTACATTGGGTCATTTTATTATGCATTTAAGGAGCCTCTGATAAAGAGCCACACCATATCTATCAGTAGTGAGATGCATCACATTTTCCTGGCAAAGCAATATAACATATTTGTCCAGAAAAGATACATCAGGTTTGAGAAGAAAGAGAGCATTGCTCAATAGTGGGGAAAAGATTGCAACAAGCTAGTGAAAAAATAAAATTTGAAAAAAAAATAGCTCATACCACTCAAGATGGCAAAAGCTGGCGAGGGGCACTGCTGCCCTTCTCTGCACACTGATACACCCTATCCTGGTGCTGCCAACTAGTCAACAGTAGCACTGTCCCAGAGAAGTCAAAACAGAAACAGCCCCTCTGGTGAGTCCTGACCCTGATCTAGATCCTCCATGCACTGGCACAATACAAAAAACAGAACAGAAAGATGGCAAGTGTCTGAGAGCACAGTTTCATACCCACATTGTCACACCTGCAAAGAAGAGGCAGAAATGCCTGTGAATGCTCCCACAACGTGCAGTGTTAGACACAGGCAGCACTATTCCAGCACCACGGGCTCACATGAGAATGATGCTTCCAGGGACTGCACATCCCATTTGCTCAAGCACTACCACTCCTGACTCTGTGAGCTCTCTTACATCAAGCAGTGTACTTTTGTTTCTAACCTTGCTCTTCTCCTCACCACTTTAGGAAAGGGCAGAGAAGAGAACTTTTGTGGAGAGACAGAAAGCAGGCAGATGGAGAGTGCCTGGGGCCCAGGGATCCTCAGAGATCCACTGCTGTCCCACAGGATCCAGGCAAAGGCCAGGGCTGGCTCAGGAAGGAAGGGCAGCAGCAAGTCTTGATGAGATGTGCTCAAGCAGCCCATGGTCATTAGCCACTGTGCTAACTGCCAAAAGCCACGTTTCCTATGAGATGTTGCATGGGTAGATTTTCCATACTTCAAGCACTAATATGATGGCTTTTAGTGGGCTCTTTATTTACAAAAACAGAAAACAGACTTTTGCATTTTCAGAGGAGAATGAGGTTTGCTTCACATTCTGTTCATATTAGTGGCTCAGCTCCTCCTAGGAAAAAAAACCTTCCAGGGAAGAAACATTGACGGAAAAGTATTCCTCCAACATCATAAACCAATCTGCAATCCATTTCACACTTTAATAACTCACAGTAGGAAGAAACATACATTTAATGTCAGAGATCCATAGGAACAGACAGCACCAAAAGGTCTAAAAAATAAAAAATGGAAGTGGCTGCTCAGTGTTCAAGACCCTTGGGAATAATGTCTGAGGAGACAAAAAGTAGTTTGATACTGGGTTCTGGATTTGCCTGCTGTTCTGTGACCTGACTAGATATTCTGCTGGGTATCAAATAAGTGCTAAGGTCAGTTAAGGATACTGTGTCACTCCTAAGCCTTTACAGCTCTCCTAGCTCAGGGAGATCAGCCCTGGGTTAATGACAAAGGAACACAGCTCCACACTTGTGGAAGCTGTCAATGCAAGCACAGTAGTTTCTGTGTCACTGTATCAGATAGGTCAGGCTTGTTTGACCTCACAGCTAGTTAGTCAAATAACAAGGTTAACCCAAAAGGCATGCTGTTAGAGTAACCCAGAGTGCAAAGACATGGCAATTTATAATCTGCAAATAACCTGCAGCTTTAAACTGTCTAAAATTAGGTGCTGGTCATTGCCTTAAAGGTCTGTATTGCTGCACCATAGGAGGAAAGGTCTCATCCTGATGACCAGAAATGGGACTTAAAGAATTCAAGTCATCTGCTGTGAGACCTTAGGAAAGGATGTGGTGCTCAGCAGGGCTGAGCTGTTGTATGAGGTGTTAAGCCTCTCTGCTGCAGGAAAGCACTGTGCCACCCCAGCCTCTCCCCAGGACCCAGGGGAGATCTCTGCACAGGACTGCACATTCCTAATCATCCTTCATGTACTCTTTAGTACTGTGTTCTCTTTTTTATCCAGAGAAGGGAAGGTGCCAGAAAAGCACCACGTCTCTTGAGAGCTGCACAGTACATAACAGCTTCGAGGCACATGTCAGAATAGGAAATTGCTGCAAATCCTCCCTTACTATGCCATTCCCAGAGCAAATCCCCTGCCTGTGAAGAAAATTCCCCCACTTATCCCATATCAGGTGTGTCAGATGAGTTTCTTTTCCTTACCTGCACATAATCCAAAACCATGCCTGCCAAGACCATGCCAAGCCCAGCTAGGAGGTATGGCAGGAGCACTTGCAGGCAAATTGAGATTGCTGACTCTTCCTGTGACTTTGCCATGGCTGCTTTCTCCTCAGCCAGCAGTTTCTGCTGCGCCTGCACAGAGACATCCTCTGCTTCCTGGCTGCCAAGCCGGCTCTCTCTGTGTTTACCCTTGCTCTTTCCTTTGTGCCTGGATCGTTCTCCATTCCTAGACTTGCCCTCTTTTCTCCTCTGCCGAGCTTCCTCACCTTTCATGGTGGCTTTCTTGAATCACAGTTTTTCTGAAAAACAAAGTCAGAAACAATGAGATAACAAAAAGAAATATCAGGTAGGATAGAGAAATTCTTTGTCATTGTGTGTACTCCATTAACCTGAAGGCAAACTACCACTTACTCCCCAAACCCAAGATACTCTGCTGGCCAAAATACTAGTACTTAGTTTACCTTAAACTTTGTATAATGCCAAACCAACCTCCTTTTCTGTAGCTGCATCTCTTCCTAGGCCTGTGTTCACGCTGCAGTGCTTGCTCTGCATCCTGGCTCTTCCCCTAAGAATGCCTAGAAGAATGCAGAAGGTGCTACACATGGCCTGAACCCTTGACCCAGCAACTCTCACACTGGGAATCACAAGAACTTATAAGCCCGGCAGAATTCAATCCTTTTCAGGACCTGAACCTTAGCCAAGAAATGGGAGCAGATTTTGACTTCCTTATATCCTAGCATCACACAGTCCTAGCATCCAGGATTGTACCATGCTTACTACCTAACACAGCTCTCACCACTCCTCAATAAAAAGACAATTCTTTAATCTTCATGGTAATCTGGACACTTTTCCTTCTTTTAGTGCATTAGTTGACACGCATGCACTACATGACTCATCCATCTACAGGGAAGTTGCCATGACCCCACAGCATCTTACGAGAAAAAAACTAAACATGCAAAATTCTAACCAGCAGCCCTTTTGCTGCCATCAGATTGCATTTCTTGATGGAACTCTCCTTGATACTGCCTGTCCCACCGCTGGCCCAGGCAGCACCCCAAGTCTCTCACCCATCACCTCCCGCCAGCCCTCATCTGGATTCATCTCTGCCAGATGTTCTCTGATGCTCTCATTCCCAGGACGGACCCCTAACACCCCGAGGCCCCGCTCTATCCCAGGTAGGACCAACCCTCTTCTTGCCCCAAATCTGGATAGCGGAGGAAACAGCTGGGAGGCCGCGCCAGGGCTGGGGAGGGGCGGGAGGAAGGATGGGCGAGACCCAGTCCCGCTGTGCGGGAGGAGGAACCGCGGCCGATCGGTGCGGGGCTTACCGGCTGGGTGCGCCGCCCGTGCGGGGCTGTGCCCGCGGCCGGCCCGCTGCGAGCCCGCCGAGCTCCCGCCACATCTGGGCGCGCCGGGAGCGCGGGTTCGAGCCCGGCCCCGCGCGGAGGCGGAGGCGGAGGCGCCGCCGTGAGTGGCAGCCGCCGGTCCTGCCCCGCGCCCTGCCCGCACCGCCGCTCCCCGCCCGGAGCCCCGGCACGGCGGGGACACTGCCGGCAGGGACTGCCCGCTGGGGGACAGCTGTCGCTCTGCTGTCCCTCTGCTGTACCTCTGCTGTCCCTCGCTATCCCCCCGCTGTCCCCCTCTGCCCCTCTGCTGTCCCTCTGCTGTCCCTCTGCAGTCCCCCCGCTGCCCCTTTGCTATCCCTCGCTATCCCCCCGCTGCCTCCCTCTGTCCCTTTGCTGTCCCCCGCCGGTCTCGAAGCCCGCGCAGGGTTGCAGTGAAAGGGTGACATCTTCCAGCGTGGGCAGCGTAAACAGGAGGCTGCAATTAAGAGCTGCGGAAAGACATTTCCTCTGTTTGGGTTCGTCGGGGTGCTTTTTTTTTTTTTTTTTTTTTTTTTTTTTTGTTGGGTTGGTTGGTTGGCGAGGATTTTTTTCCTCCTCATTTTGGCATTTGCAAGAGCTCGTGTTGCAAGCTTCCTGTGCAAAAGCCTGTCTCCACCACCGGCACAGCAAAACTCCTACTGATTTGGTTTTTCTCCCCCTCCCGTTCTGAATCAGCGTGTTAGATAAGTGATTACAGCATCCATCACATTTAAGCACATAAATATCATTAAGCACTGGAGTAACCATACCCATGCAAGTCTCCTGAATCATGCAGCTCAAATTTCCAGAACAATTGAGCATATTAAATCATACCTCGGTACCAGGGCAAACTTATATCCTGCTGAAGTCTCTCAGATGTCATGCTACGCTAAAGGGCTCTTACAGATAAAATAGTGCCTCTGGCTCAAGGCAGGGCACACCAAAAGGAGATGAAGGTTTTTGGAAGTGGCAGTAATGAAACCCTGCAGCTGCTGCGTGCCGAGGGTGCACGGTGACTGTAGAACGTCACTCTATAAGGGCAAGGCTTTAAATTTCAGCTCACTTGGTGTAATTTTACGTCTTTACTTTGCAACTGATGCTTCCCCGAGAGTGGTCAGAAGACAACGTCTTGGTGTGAGAAATAAGAGGGGAAGGAACGCGGGTTTTAAAACCGCGCGTAACAACGTTGCCAAGACACTTTTAGACCTGTTAAGTGTATTCTCCTATCATTTTACCACTGAGCTTCAAAGAAAAATATCTTCAGAGCAAGCACAAAGTCTCCCGGGGAGCTTGATCGACAAGGGCATTTTGGTAATGCTTCCAGCTGAGGAAGGAACTGTTCTACCAGGGATGTCACACCTGGGTCTGAGCAGCAGCCACAGGGGCTCCCAGCTGCCTGGCAGCGCTCACTGCGGGTGCAGAGCCCTGTGTGGCTCATGTGCCGTGACCTGATGTGCCAGGCTGCGGTCCCTGGAGCATCCCCGGGGGTATATTTGAGTGGCTGCCTTTCAGCAGCACAGAGCTGCACTTTCTCGGAAGTGCAGCAGCACTGTTTGGACAGATCCTGGCTTTGACGCAAGGGAGCAGTGGCTGGACCTTGATTGCAAACAGAGCTCCATGACCCTTCAGATAGGATAGCTCAGCTGCTCCCCGCAGCCTGGGAAGCGCCTGCTGCCACAAAGCTGGGCAACCTCACGCTACAATGTTTTACCTCCCATCTGAGTTACAATTCACGTGTGCTGCTTTCCTCGGCTCTCACACCTGTGCAGGTAGCGCCAGCAGTCGCAAGGTGAGGACTCAGTACACTCATTTCTGCTCCTCCTCACAGCCTTCTGCTTTTGAAGACTGTTTCCTTCATTAGGGAAAAAAAGAATAAGATTGGTACTCCCTTTGCCATGTCCATGCTGCTACACAACTGGACTTTCTTTCCAGTAAGTATTCCCTCAGCCAAGAAGAGTGGAATATTACAGCTTTCTTCAGCATTCTGTCTGAAGATGTGATTTTTTTTTCCTTCCTAGTTTTCTCCTATAAAATGGCATTTTTGGGGTGACTAGGGACTAGGAGATATTTCTCAAATATAAATATTGATTTATGACTTCAGTTATCCCTGGTCACAGACTTGTTTGGGCTGCTGGGCCATGCATCTCCCATGTCACCACTGGGGCAGTGTTCAGGCTGCTGGAGAGTGCTGCATGGCTCATCAGGCTGCATTCCCATCATGGGACATGGATAACCACCTGCTGCAGCTCAGGGAAGCATAAAGGAATATGCATTCTCCAGCCTTTCTCCTCTGTGAGACCGTGTTTGCTAGCATGGCTTAAAATAATTATTTGAACATATGTGCATAGAGAGAAACAGGCAGTGCAAAACTGATATGTGATCAATATTTTCTACATTAAAAATCTGAGGGTTTAGAGGCAGAAAACAGCAGGAACTTCCTGGAGCTGGTAAAAGGGGGAGAAGGAGACATCTCTTCTCTTTGGTTTTCCTTTATGTAATATTTAAAGGAAAATGAGCTTTATTGTCTACTAGGCCAGTCCAAATTATTTCTTGATAGTTGCTTTAATTTTGTTCTAATCTCCACCTCCTTCTCCTTCTGATACAAAGTTCTGGAAAGTCCAAATATTTTGTGTGCACCAGTAGTGCTAAGAAAAATTAAAAGTGCCATCTCCTACCTTCTTTTTCTCATCACCTCTCCTTGTTACAGCACTCACCATTCAGTTGTCATTGCCCTTGGGGCAGTTGTTAAGCCAGGCTACAATCACAGACTTTCTCTCACATTTCCTGTATGGAAACAACCAGCAGAGAAAAACAAAAGCAGTGTGAATACCTGGTGTTTGCAGTGGGACACTTCTGTGTTGAGTCCTTTGTCACACTATTCTTTAGAAGAATAAAACCAGCCTAAATCCCCACCTTCCCCAGCACTCTGATGAGAACTATCATGAAGGTTCTACCACTTACTAGAGTGCCAAGGGTGATATTTATGTTGCTTACTATTGCTTGAGCCTTTCCTCCATCTCCATTAGATGGCAGCAACTGAATGCGAATGAGGCTCTGCAGGTCCTGTTTATCCTGTGGCTTGTGCAGGGATTTCAAGCTTTTCACTTCTAGGTCAATGGTTCAAATCTGGCCCGGGTCAGGAGGGGCCAGAGATCTTCCTAATCCGACAGCTGCTCAGCGTCCTCTGTGCGAGCAGTTTGTGCATTTCTGCTTCTGATCTTGTGGACGAGTGCCCTTCTCATCACTGGCACTAATTGACACCAGTGCTTGACATGCCAACAAAGAGGCAGAAGATGCTCCAAAGAGGCTGAATTCTCCTCCCTGAACTCCGTATGATTGGACAAAGGGGAGCACTCATCCCTGTGCACAAGCCTGCCCTCGGTAATGACGCCAGAAGAATGTGCTGGCCCCATTCCTCCTCTAAGCGAGTAACTGCCCAAAATTAGCTCATTCCGCATAGGATGGTGACAGTTGGGGTCTTTCAGCAGATAAAATTAATTTTTTATTAATTTGAGATATGATATTCGGGTAGAGTAGTGATGGTGCAATGAAATCCTGTCAAACATGTTGTAATTCTTGTGTTATTTACAGCCCCTATAACTGTGGGGACCAACTCCATCCAGAACTGCCTTACAAGGTGACCTAATTTGGAAAAGAAAACAGATACAGAATTTTCTCACATTAGAGGACACTTCACTGTGACTCCTTCCCTTACAAATTTAAAGCCCTATGAAGGACTGGAGCAACTGATCCTCTCCAGAGAGACCCGTGAGATAAGAGCTGAGCCTAGCAAGCATGTGATTGTGGTACAGTTCAAGCCCATGTGTATCACTCAGCCTGTTCTATAAAGATTTGAGAAGCATGTCACTACGTAAATCCCTCTGGGCAGCTGGGCTCCCCTCCAGCACACAGATTTCCCTTGCTGCTAATGAATCAGCCTCTTTTGCTAACTTACCTCCAAAGCTCGTTTACTTGGAAACCAAGGGAGCTTAGGGAGCAGGGTTCTCTCCCTGCATAACAATGACCTATTTTAGATTGTTCTGCTCACGGGGTCATGGAGAAGGGGCAGCAAAAGAGTGCTTCTATCCAAAAGGCATTTGCTGGAATCAGTCCTGAACAATGCCAGCCATTTCCATTTTGAGACCTGACATTTCATGGTGCCAGTGCCACCACACAACAGAAAATGCTGGTGTGAGCCAGGGATGGGATCCAGCTGCCTCATTCCAAGGACATGCTGCACACGTGGGTATTATTCTCCAAACAGCCCCTTCCCAGGGAAACTGGTAACCCAGAATGGAAATGCAGGATGGCAGATGAGGCCAAGGGCACGTTTCACACAAGTGAGCATGTTTACATCACTGGGCTCTCTCAAATACCATGAGCAATACAGTAAGGAAAACACAGAAATGCATTAGGGATTCTGTCCTTCCTCACCAAGCTCTGAGGTGCTACCCATGCTGAGTTAGCAGCACAGCTCACAGGACTGCAGGGAAGAGGCACCTGGTAGTCCCACAGGAAATGCTTGGACAGAGGAAATTTTCATGTGCCACCTTGCTTCTGAGATGTGGGCTACTGCCCAAGCTTGGGAAGTATTCAAGCACTTTGTTATTTTCCCACAGTTAGTGCACTGAGGCAAAATGGGAAGAACAAACAGATTATAATGTATTCATTTTGTATTTTGTTTAACCCAAACCTCACAATCTGATTACAAAGCTCAGGTCCCAGACTGGAACTCTGTGTTTTCAGCCCATCTCTGGTTGATATCCTGCAAGGTAAGAGAGGACCATTGTTCTGTGTGACTCAAAGCACACAACATGTCTTTAGATAAACTCCTGGTTGAACTGGAGCATTTCTGTTAGAAATCCTGTTAGAATGTCTTTATGAGGCTAAATTTGACCCATTCAGCTTTCAGCCCCTGAATTCAGTCATCTTTATGACTGTATAAGCTCATTTCCAAGCTGCCCTTTCCCTTCCTGCCATTCTCATTGAGTCCCTCACATTAGGACAAGCAGATCAGCTCCCACTCACTCGTATGGGGCTCCCCAAAACTTCCCCCACTTTTCTAACTTTGCAAATAGTGTGCAAAACAACAGGGCCCAGTACTGGCCAGTAGTGCTGAATCCAGAGAGAACCAAACTGTCTGACTGTTTGTCAAACCAGTGACTATTTGAGCCCTGCTAGACCTTTTAGGACTGGCACATTGGCCCGTGGATTTTCACACCTAAAGTGCTGGTTGTTTGCCTGTGCAGCAGGAGACTGCCAGTGTGTTACAGTGTCACTTCAGCCCATCAATAATAGATCTCTGCCTGTAACCTGTCAGCCTAACTGGATTAATTTGAAGGGATCCGTTTTTCCTAAATAACTGTTCAGTGGTATTAATTGCCAAGTTATTTTCATTCATGACTCACCCCTGAGCTCTTCCATTATTTTGACTAATAGCACTGTCACAAGCAGTGACACACAGCACAGCCTTTTTTCCGTTCTCCTGGAACATACCTGTGCCTTGCTGCCCCTGCAGGGTACATTCCTCACCACCACCGACAGCTCAGGCTAGTGAGTAAGAAGGAGAGAAAAAAAAAGTAAAATCAGTGTTTTCACAGAATTACAGAATGGTTTGAGTTGGAAGGAATCATTAAGATCATCTATTTCCAACTCCCTTGCCATGAGCAGAGTTTTTTTCTAGTTACCAATAGGTAATTACTCGGTCTGCCTCATTTCCCAAGTTTACTCATGGCAACATCAAGTGTGCTCTATTCAGTTAATGCTATTTTTAGTATTAAAAAGGGAGTCATCTTCCTGACCCCTGAAAATTCAATAAGATCATGATGAATAATAATTCTTAGTCATCTCAGCATGTTTAATTTAACATAACTGCACCTTTGCTAAGAAGCAAGATGGCTGTATTTATGCTAAGCACTGCAATTAGTTCCCTGTAGCTCACAGCAGAGTATGAGGTAAAAGCTGTACTCAGTATTTCTCAGTTTCCCAGTTTGCAGTGATCATTTCAAGGTACCTTGCAGAACCATTCAAGAATACTTACATTTGCAGTGCCCTGGTGTAGAGCACAGCCTCATAATAGGTTTTTTAGGTGCTTGAGTATGATGGAGGTGGCAGCAGGAAATCTTTCTGCTCTGGTCTAGCAGCTCCAAATGTAGGTAACAAGAGCACAATTTCTTCCATTCAGTTCTGTCTGGAACTGATACCTTAAAGTAAGGCAGTGATCCTTCCACTTTTTTTTTTTTTTTTTTTTTTTTTTTATAGCTCTTAAAATAAACCATATTTCAAAACCACTCAGTTTTGCAGAAACTTGGATACTATTGAATATGTTTGGAGCTGTGTCACTGCCCCCAAGGAAGAGGAACAAAGCAACCTTTCCCTACAGATAAATGCCTCTTGCTTAAGAGGAATTAAATATAGACACTTATTCCTTAGGGCACAGCTGTACTGAATTGAATTTCACTGACTAAAAATGGTCATTTTGAAATGTCATTCTGTTTTGTTAGGATATTTCCTCAGGAAACAGTTTCATTCTTACCTTTTGCTGATCTGTATTATGAATTGTTGCCTTTGATTTCTTAGCTGTCGCAAATAGCAACAAACTTTCTTCTCTGAACTCTTTCCAGAAAAGCTGGAGCTCTCTTGAGAAAGGATCTGGGAAATCCAAACAATATTGTTTAGCAGAAAAAATATGCACTGAAAATGTCCCAAAGATCACCATAAGAAATGGCTCCAAGTTTGCAGTCTTAGCAGAAATCTCAGAAATGACTATGTAAAGAGGAGTATGAAGTCTGAGGATGGACACATTCATTACCAAAACCAGACTTTTTAAAAGCACAGTTATAACCATAGGCTTTCAGGGGCACCTTTTCAAAGGAATTGTCTAACAAGGCAGGTGCATTTTGTGTACCCTATTTCAAGACTTGCCAAATTAATATGTAAACTGCACATAGTTATTATGCAGATGTATTTTAATCCCTAGACAAATGCAGAACTCCCATAAGACAGCATTTATACCCTTTGGAGGCACCAAGGGCTGGGCACACACCTCTGCCAACACCCTCAGTCTGTGTCTTTGCTCAGCCAGCCCTTGGTCACCTGGGGACCAGTGTCCTGCCACTGCTGGGGAACAGACACACACAGATGTCACAGATCACCTTCTAGAGCAGGATCTGCTGGTGGCTTGGGTGGCAGGGAAGATATTTTAGCAGCATAAAAAAACCAGAGTCATGTTTCCTCCAAGGATCCTTGAGCAATTTACGAGCTTCCTCAACAAGATTTATTTTTTAAGTAGTACACTGAAAAGCTGATAAATGTTACATAAATATCCTGATGCTGTTGTTATTAGGCCCAAAAAGGCAGATTGTGGAACCAAACTCAGTCCCCTTCAAAGTGCACATACTGAGGGTTTTTTCTCCCCATCATTTACCATGCACTCACATGGTGCTTCCCTGGCTGTAGGCCTGCATCCCTAAAAACTCTTGCTCACTGCATCATTTATTTGTGCAAGTCCTCATCTAACAAAGTCTCCTCACTGAAAAGCAGCAGCAACAACCTTTTCAGCATTTTCAGTTCTATTTCAGTCATGACTTTTTTCCTTTATCTCCCATACACCAAACAAAGCACTCAGTTTCTTTCCCCCATCAATGTGCCCTCCACAGGCAGGAGAAAGGGATGTTGCTCATCCTGCAGCCCTGTTCAGAGCATGTCACCCACAGGCAGAGAGAAATGAGGGGGAAAACCTGTGTGCCTGTTCTGCAGCTGGGCTGCAACATGTCAGCCTGGTGCTGTATTTAGTAGATTTGCAACTGCCTGTTACTCAGATCCACAACAGAGGCTGATCAGGCTCACTGGGGTTGTGCCAAGCTCTCCTGAAAAAAAAAAAAAAAAATTTAAAAAAAAAAAAAAGAAAAGGTATTTATTTATAACTGGCTTATGAGATGGAAAAGTGGTTTCTATATTTAACAGAAAGTGTTCCCAGCAGATTAACCCTGGTAGTATTAGGTTTGGGGACTTGTTTAGTTCTATTTGAGCATTAACTACTATACTTATTGTATTTCCAGGTCCTATCCCCCACAGAGTAGAGTCCCATAGCATAATTTTTTACTGCTTAGAGAGAAGAGAGTTTATTCTCAAAGTGTCAGAATATCCAAACTTAGAATTGCACAATCAAGAGGAAGGGAAGACAGTAATTCTCAAGGTTTTGCTGAGTTCTTGTTTTATATTTGAAAAAGAGGATTGGTGTTTGAATACACTCAATGTTTGTGCTGCAGTCATTGGTACCACACGAGCTCCTGTCCTGTGATCCTGTAGTAAAATCACTTCTGCCTTTTGAGGCCAAATTCAAGGGCATGTTCCCTCCTAAACAGCAAATTTACAAACATTGCATAAGATCTGGGGGATGCCCAGTTCAAAGGAAGTTTGAGGGTGTGTTTCTCAGTAGCTCCATGCAGTGAGGTGATGCAGCAGCTGCAGTGCCCAGGTGCAGAAAACAGCTGGATGCAGGCAGGCAGTGCCCATAGATGCTCCTGGAGCTGCCCTGCCAACACTTCACAGCATCTCTGCAGTCAGCCTCCTGCCACCATAGCACAAAGCAAAAGACACTGTGAGAGGAAGGCTGTCAAACTTGGGTGCAAACTGAAGGAAAGAAGTTCCTTACACAGATTATCTCTGAGTTCCAGGCTGGGTAGATTACATTCTTCACATTTGCATCATCATTTCTTCTTCAAAGGTATGCAGTGCATGATCCCTCCACCCTGCTGTGAGCTGCTGTGCCAGGCTGTGAAAAAGCACTGCTGTAACATTCAGTCCCAGACATGGGTACATTCCAGGAGCAGGGACACTATTTCTGTGTGTTTCCTTCTACCCTGTCCAGCTGAGCTTATTTTGAAACTGACTTTCTATTTGTGAGAGACTTTGGAGATACTTGGCTAAAACATACACATAGATCTCCCTTTCCAACTTAGGCTGCATTTCTCTTGTGGTGCATTAAGGAAACTGAGACAACAAGGAGCTCTAATCAAACTCACACAAAGCTATCTGTAAATGACTCCAAGTAGGAAAAAAACAAACTCTGTAACCTCTAGATTGTATCACTTTTCATTATTTTCTTGTTCTCCAGTCCCTTCTCCCTAATAATGAGGAACATCTTTCCAGACTCAGAATATGGACTTTTCAGACTCTAATATGGAGTGTTCATATACCCCACCATGCAAAGACATCTCATCCTGATATGGCAAGCCCAGATATTCTGTCAAAGTAGCTTAGAATTCTGATTACATGCAAGTGTGTATCTATGTAACATTTCAACATCACAGACAAACAAAATATCTTGTTTCTTTCCTTTCATTTGCAGCCTGGACAAAGGGAAAAGGCTGCATGTTCTTGATTGCATGCCACCACTCACTTGGTGCAGGGAAATTCTCAGTTCCTGTATGCAAGAAGTGTATGGTGAGAGGGACCTGCCCATGGGTGTACAACCTGTATCAGCAGTGAGAGGTTTATATTAAATGCAGAGCCCTACTGGTTCAGAAACAATGAGCAGCCACAGCACATGATATGTGCTAAGTAGCTCTTCAGCTGTTTACCAAAAGCTTTGATATGATTCTGAAGGATATTGGCAGTGCTGGGCACTTCAGAGGCAGCACAGCCCAGCTGTTGGAAAAGCAGCTTTGGAGGAGGCAGAGTAAAACTTGCATTTGCATGTGCTGCTAGTTATAGCAGCATTTTAGGCTCCTGTGTCTCAGTCTTCTCACGTATGTTACCAGGATAATTACAGTTAAGAACTGAGTACAGTCTGTGGTAAAGCTTTCTTAAACATTTGGGTGATAAAAGCTGCTGACAACATTTATGGATTTGCATTCCATTAGCAGTTAGCTTCTGCCACAAATAGGACCCAAACCAGCTTTGATATCCTAAGATGAGATCTATTTATGTATCTGTGTGCTAAGCAAAAATACAGAGTCCTTGAAATGACAGACAAACAGGTTTCTCTGTGTGGAGAGCAGAGCTGCTAAGGAGAACCAATCTGCTGAGCACCATGTGTTCAATGTTCTCCTTTGCCTCAAGAGACAGACACTGCTGAATGGACACTGCCTTGCCTTGTCTGGAAGCTCTGACCTGGCAGCAAAGTGCTTGGGAGTGATGGGAGCCATAATAAGCATGTGAGCCCTGAGCTTTCCATATCTGTGGGGTGTGTGGAGCCTGTGGCAGCACTGTCAGTAGTGCATCACATCCTGTGACCTGCCCTGTGATAATGACACTGAATGGACCATGGCATTAAGATCATGGGTAAATCTTTTGCAGTGTGCACTCCAGGATGAAGGTAATAACTTAATGAGCTTTTGAAGAATTTGTACCCTTCCAGAAAACTCTGGGAATGAGCTTCAAAACAACTTCCTTCCCATCTATAACACCAAGAGACTATCACTCTTGCTGAACAAATACCACGTCACAAGTACCAGAGAGAGTCTTGAGTACGGTGCAAAAGGACCTTGCTGAAGCTCTCCTTACTTTTCAAATTACTATATAATCAAATATATTTTATTAACTTGAACTTGAACTTGAAGTGCCCTCAAAGCCACTTGCAGTTTTTCCAAGCAAAGTGACTTAAAAAAAGCTAAATGTTCCAACCTTCCACAAACAGAGCACTTCCTGAAACATCTCTTTAACACTACAGACAGTCACTATCTTGTCACTGTCAGAATCTAGTTATGTCTGCAGATGTACTGCAACCTCCCTTCTTCTCCCTTGTACACTTAAACATCCTCTGGGAAATTTTTTGCTTAATTTTGTTGTTCATTAATACATTAGTTTAATTACCTATGTTGAAATGCGAACAAGCACCCAGAAAGACATGGTAAATTTGGCTTCAGTTTAGGAAGAGCTTTCAGATTACAGAGAAAATGAAGCATTAGGCCAGTATGCCTCCAATAATTGAGTTCTTTATAGGCATAAACATCTAGACACAGGTAGCTTTTAGAGTTGACTTCCCATTCCACAGTTTGTTGATTAGCTATGATAAACATCAACTATCCACTTTCTGAAAGTAATGAAGTATAAGAAACTAGAGGTACATCCTTTGATATTTCATAAATTGCAGTTAAATGTGTTTCATTCTCAGACACTCAATTGAGTTGCTCTGGTTTACTGAGCTACTGCACATCAGCTGAGCTACATAAATCTTTGCTTTTCAGAGATAAGGGGGGAAATGTAAGCTGTGAGCACTGTTAACCCAGATGAGTAATGCCTAAAGCCCCTGACTGCATATGTCAAAATTGAAACAGGCTGGATCATACCCATTAAACATTAGGAAGGCTAGAGAGCCAGAGAGCAAATCATCAAATCCATCTTAAACACATCTCTTCAGATGGGACCCAGTAGAAGTGCTCATTGTTCTCTCCTGGCTACAAAGGAACCTGCCTTAAACACTGATTTTTAAAGTAAACAGACAACATGAGTCTTGGAAGAAGTGTTCAGCACTAAACAAAACCTAGTAACACTGCCCACCTCCCTGCTTGTACAGGGATGTGCTGGTTTTGGTTAAACAAGAACAAGGAGGAAGGCTTTTTTCTCAGACTGCAGTGTACACAACATCCAAGTGGCTTCAGGGTTCATGTCTGTGAGGTGGATTTCTTCTCATCTGGTTAACTGCTCTTTTGGCAGGACTGCTTATCTCAGCCCTGCAGCTATGCAGGGAAGTTTGCATTCACAGGAACACTGTGAGAGCCTCTCAAGGGAAAGCTGCCCAGCATTTTCCCACATTACAGCCTTAATCCTCAAAGTTCACACCAAGTGCCTCAGCTCACTGCTCTTTTACACATGGCAATGGATTCTGTGCAAGGAGGCACTGAAATCTGAGTGTTTAGCATTCCTTTTCTGATGTTGACAATGTGATCCTTTTAGAGCAAGGAAAAAGTAAAGCCTGTGATAAGATATATTGATATGGTTTGGTAGAGTTTCCCAGAGTAAAATATAGATCACTTGATCTTCCTTGTCACACAGCTGTTCTGCTTGCCAGTATCTGCCCAATATCCTGCCTGTCCCAGCAAGCAGAAAGTTCACTAGCTCTGTCTACTGACAATCCATCTCTCCACAAGTAGTACAGACACTTTCATAACATGTTCATTTTTCAGTGTGTTACTTCTGCTTTATCTATGCCCAAAGAAATTAATTCTCCAGCTGAAAACTCATCAGAAGATTAAAGCCTATGGAAATGGAGAGCAAAGTTGGGAAGGGACAGAAAAATGTGGTTCAGTGTTGCAGAGAGAAGGCTGGATGTCAGCCCTGAGCTGTGGTCACAGGCAGTGCTGTCACATGGCAGGCATACACACATTGTCACACGGCATTGTCACACACACACTGAGCATTGTCACACACACACACACTGAGCATTGTCACACACACACATGGAGCATTGTCACACACACACATGGAGCATTGTCACACACACACACACTGAGCATTGTCACACACACACTGAGCATTGTCACACACACACATGGAGCATTGTCACACACACACACACACACACACTGGCAGCATTGTCACACACACACACACGCACATGGAGCATTGTCACACACACACTCACACAAGAGCATTGTCACACACACACTGACACACACACTGAGCATTGTCACACACACAGAGCATTGTCACACACACACACACACTGAGCATTGTCACACACACTGAGCATTGTCACATACACACATGGAGCATTGTCACACACACACTGAGCATTGTCACACACACACTGAGCATTGTCACATACACACATGGAGCATTGTCACACACACACTGAGCATTGTCACACACACACATGGAGCATTGTCACACACACACACACACTGAGCATTGTCACATACACACATGGAGCATTGTCACACACACACTGAGCATTGTCACACACACACAGAGCATTGTCACACACACACACACACTAGAGCATTGTCACACACACACTGAGCATTGTCACACACACACACTGAGCATTGTCACACACACAGAGCATTGTCACACACACACACACACTGAGCATTGTCACACACACACTGAGCATTGTCACACACACACACACACACACTGAGCATTGTCACACACACACACACACACATGGAGCATTGTCACACACACACACACTGAGCATTGTCACACACACACAAACACACTGAGCATTGTCACACACACACTGAGCATTGTCACACACACATGGAGCATTGTCACACACACACATGGAGCATTGTCACACACACATGGAGCATTGTCACACACACACACACTGAGCATTGTCACACACACATGGAGCATTGTCACACACACATGGAGCATTGTCACACACACACACACACTGAGCATTGTCACACACACACATGGAGCATTGTCACACACACACACATACTGAGCATTGTCACACACACACACACACACTCTGAGCATTGTCACACACACACTGAGCATTGTCACACACACACACTGAGCATTGTCACACACACATGGAGCATTGTCACACACACACACACTGAGAATTGTCACACACACGGAGCATTGTCACACACACATGGAGCATTGTCACACACACACACACACTGAGAATTGTCACACACACACTGAGCATTGTCACACACACACGGAGCATTGTCACACACACACACACTGAGAATTGTCACACACACGGAGCATTGTCACACACACATGGAGCATTGTCACACACACACACACTGAGAATTGTCACACACACACTGAGCATTGTCACACACACACATGGAGCATTGTCACACAAACACACACTGAGAATTGTCATAAAGACACTGAGCATTGTCACACAGCACAGACACACACACACACACACACACACACACACACACAGAATTGTCACACAGCACACACATTGTCACAAGGCAGGCACTCTGTGTGCCCCAGGGCAGCAGCTGCTCCACAGCTGGTGCAGGGCTGGCTCTGGCTCTCTGTGCTCCCAAGCACAGCCACTCAGTGTATTTTAGCACCGTATGTGTCTGACAGTCACTCAATTTTGGCCACAGTGCAAGTGCAAAAAGAGCAGAGGCTGTTGCAAGAAGCTGCTTCCAACCTCTGTGTATTGACACAAATAATAAAATCATCACCTTAATACAAGGGTCTTCTCAGACAGAGAACCCTGACCTGTCCCCAGGACAACATTGCCAGATTGGACTGACAACACTCAGCTATAGACAACACTGGTTCTGGCAGAGATCCTCATAGCACATTCCCATTAAGGACTTCCACCCTCACCTCCTTCATTTCCCAACAAGTGAAAACCTGCTGTCAGAGGGACATTAATGACTAAAGGGATACATGTCCTTCAGAGTGTAAAATTCATTACATGCTTCCAGAAATGATGGGCTAACCTGCTAAACCATTTGCAATGAGAACACCTAATAATGGATTGTGTATCCCACATGGGTGGAAGATGGGGCACAAGATCATAAAATTTTCCCCAATGGCTGGGAACAAGACACTTAAGACAACATTTTAAATTAGCTGGCTTCTACCTAGGTCCTTAGGAGAGGGTAGGAACTGAGAAACTCTGAGCTATCCAGTTTAAGGCATTATCAAGTTGTAAATACAATACTGGGTTGAAATTCACAAGCCAGCTGTGAATGTCTCCAAATCTAGGCACTAGCAAAACCCCCACTGATTCAAGTGAGACCAGAGACTGACCCCAGGTTGGTCACACCTGGGGTTTTCTGCCATGATAAAGATTTGCTAAACCTGGAACTCAGTTGTGGGTCAGCTTCCTAACACCACCCATGTTTGGGATGGCTGGGGCTGGAGTTTCAGTTCTGGCCCTTATCCATGGAACCAAAAGCCAGAATTATGATAATGACAACAAAAATATTCAGCACTTCTTCCTCAAAGGGTGGGGTGGATGATTCAGTCAGTGTCTAGCTAATCAATGGCACAATATGAACCACCAATTATTCACACAGCATCTTTGCAAGCTACATATGAAAATATCCTGTGGGGTTGATAGGTATATTTAGATTTATTTTTCTCTAGAACTTCTCCTATTTCTAGATTCCCCAAACCATATAGCAGCTATATATATATATATTTTTAAAGGGTATTGTTATGATCTAGAGGCAAGCTGGAGGGGAGGTATGAATGGGTAGTCCTGAAGTGGTCACTTTTTACTTTGTGTGTGGCTTTCTGAGCAGTTCCTGTGTGTCTTTTTACCCTGCTGCTGAGGGATTTGGCTGGAAACATCCTCATCAGCTGCACTGCCTCCTTGATTGTTGGAGGCATTTCCTTGGTGACCAGAAAGTGGCACAGAGGAGTAATTGAACGTGAACTCTTTAAAGGGCTGGCACAGTCCCAGTGAATGAGTGATCAGAAAAGCCACTCTACTGGGCAGCCTGAGAGGAAGGAGCATTTTGCAAAGCAACCAGACTGGGAACAGAGGCTCAGGTTTTTTAAGACGGAAACTTCTTGTCCAGAGGATCAAAGTAGGTGCATAAAGAAGTACAGAATGAGTGTCTCAGAGTGCAGGAGATGCCTTAAGAAGATGCTTCCTTTCCTTCTTGGCTCAGGAAAGGGAGTTTTGCTCAACCCACATCACACTACTTTTATTAAGCAGCTGATCTTGCTATGTGCTCAACAGCTTTGGCTTTCACACTCATCAGTGACTGGAGATCACCCAGTATTTTGCAGGAACATATTCTGTGGCAGGGTCAGGCTCTAAAGTGTTTTGTGTCCAGTCCTTTCTTTTCTCTTAAATGTGTCACAAAGCTGTTTTAAAAAAGGATCACTCCAGGGCACATCGCCCTTAGGATTTCTCTCAGTGCAGAGAGCTGTGCTGTGTGTTTATTCTTCAGTGTACTCCTGTGGAACACACACACTGTGGGCTGGAAAAACCTCACAATGCTCCTTGCACTGTCTTCAGCTCAAGACCAACAGGCTCTTCTACTTCTATCAGTTTAGATAACTTGAAATAATCTCCTGAATTACTTCTTTTACCAGGGTAATTTAAGAAAGCCAAGTCATTCCTCAGGAGTGATTAATCCAGTCACTGCACCACATGGAAACTATGTCTTCACTTATATTTTCTCATGGGCATGAAAATCTAGATTTGAAGCTGGAGTCATACACAGACATTTCTAAACACAGAAAGTCATGCTGACCATCCCCACACCAGGAAAACAACCTGCCTGGAGAGCTCATTTAATCCTGGAAGCCTCCTGGAGGGCTCCAAAACATTTTCAAATGTTGAGAAATGAAAAACTGAATTAAAATCTTGAATACTTATTGTTTAGGTTGCAACACAACTCCAGCCCAGCTCTAGGAAAGTCATGCTTTGCCTTCTCCACAGAGATTTTCAGAGATGTTTTTCTGGAGGCTCAGACACTAAGAAGCATGAAATAAGACATTTGGAAGTGGCAACTCAATTCCATCTTCATCAGTAACAGGGAATTAACTGCTAATGGTTAATAGCTGACTGTAATTACAAATTAAGTGTAGCAATGAATGAAGATGAGAAACATGAGAGCCTTCATATTCAAAATTATCCGAATTACACAGTCCTTTCTGTTTTCCAAATAGTCAGTCAGCAATCTCACAAAAAAGGCTTGTAATAAAAGAGATTCCTGCATTTAATTGTTTCTACAGAAAAAGCAGGAAAAGCAGCATGGTTTCCCCAGAAGTTCAGAGCTGCATCTGAAGCCTAATTTACCTTCTTGTAGCTGAATCAGCAGTCTGGGCCAATAGCTGGGACAGCATGTCATATCAAACAGTAATAAACCTGAAGTCTGATGGTAAAGTTCATGGACAAAGAAGAATTTTCTTGTTCTATGGATATCACCAGAGTAAAAGCATCTCTCAGAAGAGAGATCCTCCTGCTGTCTCCAGAGAGCTTCATGTGCCACTGGGAATAACCAACCTTTTTATTTCCTGATCTATTCACCACCTCTTCTCAAAAGTTGTTCTGGCAGGATGGCATCTTTCCAAGCATGTGGGAGTTCAGGCTGCATATACCCCTTTTCTGGAGAGATTCAGAGGCTGGCAGCAGAAAGAGGACCATGGGTGCCAGTAAATGTCACTGTGCAATTTGGGAACCTCTTCTCTGCAAGGTCAGCAATAAGCTCTTGGCAGCACTTCCACCACTGGTTCCCTAATAGCAAAACATAAAATTAATCAGAATATTTCCCATGTTTATTTTCCATGACACCACTGTGGGCCAAAGCATGATCTCATCCACACTCTCTAGGAATAGTTAGAAAATAACCCAATTGGTTAAAACACAGGCTGGATCATAGGGTGGCAAGAAAGGAATTGGATGAGTTGTTCCCAAGTTCCCAGACTTCAGGGGAGTTTGGGAACTCGTTTGAGTGGTAGCACCAAAAAAGGGAAGTTCAGGATGTGGAGAGAAAGACAAGAACAAAGCCTGTGACTGTGTCCAATAAGCAGCTGCAACTCGACAACTCTCATTAGTGCCACTGAAGGGAAAATAAAGCCCCAGTGCACTCACACAAGTTTCTTCTTGTTGACACGATTTTCATGTGCCACGATCTCCCTGGCTCACACCAGGGGCTGGCTCACATCACTCCTCACAGACCTGCCTGAGCCTGTATCAGACAAACTGCCTCTCTCCATCCTCCTTTCACACCCACTCCTTCCTTTGCTTTCCTGCCACCTCTCTGCCACCCTTTTTTGCAGCACCATCTGTCCTGAATGGATTTGTCTGTGTTTCCTCAAACCAAGTTTTTCCTGAGAAGCAAGTACACAATTTGTGTGAGTCCAAAATCAAAACCAAGCTAATGATAAAAGAAAACACATCTTTCTGACTGCCCCTTGTTCAGAGTTCCCACCTGGCAAACATTTTCAACTCATTGCAGAGGATTGTTTCATCTGCTGGAAATGCACTTCATGTTTCTTCTGCTGAATATGCCTTTCACTCCTCAACTTCACTGTTCTTCCCCAGGTGTTTTTCACGTGAGGGCTTCCATGCCAAGTGACAAACTGCCACCTCTGTGTGAGATAGTGGCAGCAGTTCAGAGAGAACAAGCTTGGAAGCAGCAGGTTGGGAGTAAAAGAACAGGAAAAGTTTTGAGATTGGAGGGGATTTGTTTGAATCCCTTCCATCAAACTCCAAATGCCTTTAGTGATGAAGGGGGAAAAGAAAAAACAAAACTGATAAATATTCTGCTTGCCAGAACTACAGCACTGCTACATTGCCATGTGGGTGACTTCAAGCTCAGACCCTCCCTCACCCCTTCATGGGGAAAGTCCTACAAAATGCAGGTCCAAAGACACACAGGACACCTCTATCCTAAATGCAGACAAAAGAGATCCCAGCTGAAATAAATCACTATATGGTTCCAGTGCTGCAGTGTAAATTTGCACCAGTTTTAAACTTGCATTAAGAAGTATATGTTATATAAAGTAAATGTCAAGAAAGAGATTTTCAGAAAACAAAATCAAGCCCAATTACATCCAGGTTTCTCAATTCCCTCAGCACTCCTTCTTAGGCAGCTTTCCAATTAATGTCAATGAAAGTTTTGCCTGAGCAGTGACAAAGTAAAAATAGAATTATCAGGATTTGACCCAGAGTCTTTGATACACAGAAATAGACAGACCCACACACCAATAGACACACACACAGGGCAAACCTCAGGAGTGATAATGAGCTTTGATTTTTCATCAGCCACAAAAATATCAGCTGTGCAGCCAGTACATTCCACAATAGGGCAATATTTATATTTGATCCCTGCAGTGGTTTCACACTGCACATTACATAAGCCAGTCATTCCCCATACAGTAATGGAAACAGACAGCATTTGCCATGGTTTATTTTTTGCATCAGCCATTCTTTGCCAGGTACTCATGGGAAGCAAGGTGGCAGGGGAATGGCACTAAATTTCCCCTGTGCTGACTCCAGGGAGACCGTGAACAAGCAGTGCAGGAGTTTCATTCTTTTTTTGGAACTCTTGCAAGAGCTTCTGGCTCCTCTTGCCCCTTTGCATACCTAGAAGGTGTCATGTGCTACAAGAGTGTATTTGCTGACAGAACAAATTTGGCCCCAGTGCCCAGAAAAACTGATCTCTGCAGTGAGCTCCCCTCCTCCTACCTGTGTGAAAGGGATTCAAACAATCCTTGGGTGAGATCATCACCCTTCCCACAAGTGCCATTATTTCCTGTGATCTCTGCTAGAAAAGCACCACCCTGTAGAGAATGAGCTCAAGGATAGGTTGAGCCCTAGGCTGCGGGATAAATTTCTAGGCAGAGTGAAATGAAAATTCAATGTTACTAAAAGGAACTGACCATTTAATATTGATACCAGCATTAACTATACAAAATAGCTACTTGGTGACCTTTTGTGAGTCCAACCACCACTGTGCTCAGGTCACATAAACATGACTCTAAAAGAAAACTTGGATCTGGACTGAATACGCCATTGCAAACTTGACTTCAGCCCTGGATTTAGACCCACTACAGATGTGGGATCATCCAGCAACATTGCTTCTTCTCTAATTTCTTTGAATCTGTGCTTCAGCATAAGACTTGGACAGATTATTTCCTGCTGTTAGACATTCTCAGAGAGTGAAAGCTGAACTGTCAAGAACTTCACAGGGTTGTAGTATTGTTCTTTGAGTCTTTTAGAAACAGGACAGAACAAAAGAAGCTGCCTAAGCCATGTCTGCCGCACTAAAGCAGGATCAGTCAAGCCTGGAATAAAAACCATTTGTGTTATATCTGAGCACTCTGTGCACCAGGTACCTAATATCCTGAGCCCCAGTGGCAGTACTGTGGAGCTGGATGATTTAGCCTTTGACAGGCTTGTGCTTACACAGAGCAACATCTTCCCCTGTGTCTCACCCCACACCTGAGCAGTGCTCAGAGCCTTGCAGAGGGCTTGGCAGGCAGGGGACATTGTGCTCCAAATTTGCAAGGTGTGCCCAATGATGCCCAGGCAGAGTGCTAACACTGACTGCAACAGCAAGGTCAGGGAAAGAACTGGGGTGGGAGAGCTGGGAACATGCTCCCCAGTGGGCTAGAAAGGTCTGGGAGCAGCTTGAAGGTTTTATTGGCAGGGATCATTGCTATCAGAAGATAGCAATGAACTTTAAATCTGCCTGTTCTCCATAACCAGTGTAAGATTTTTTCTTAGTGCCTAATTGCTGACAAACTGTGAAGGGACACAAGGGGAGACTTATCATGTCTTTTACTTCCAGCAAACAGGCATGATTATTTTTTGCATCCTTGCTGGAAAGAACAGAGCAGACTGTACTCCAGGACTTTGTCACCTCAGGACATATGATCACCATTCGTATGTGTCACACTCAGACTTACGCCAGCCTGTTAGCAGAGCTGGAATAGTAAAGGCAGCGAGAGACAAGTTGCATTTCCACAACCCTCCAGCTGTCAAGAGGAGCAGAGACTGACAGAAATAAGCTGCATAGAGGAGACAGGCCAAACCAGAAATAATCCATCATGTGCCACAGCTCCCAGATTCCTCAGGATCCTTTCTGAGGAATCTGATGTCAGGCTTTGGGCATGTCAGCACGACTTGCACTTTGGTGATTTTCCATCTGTAGCTGCTGTTTCTGATATCATACAAAGAGTTACACAGAACACTTTAGGAACAGCTGGAGGAGCAGTGGCCAACCCTCCTTTGCATACTGAAAGTCTTGCACAGCCAGCACCAGCAAGATACATTCTGCAAGGCTGGGAATATCTCAGAGAGGCAAGGACAGCAGCTCCTCTGGGGTCTCACTGCTCTCGTGTGTGCTGGCACCAGGCTGAACATGCTGTGAATAGCAGGCTTAGCCCCCTCCTGGCTGAATGCCAGAGAGATCTGAAGTCAGAGAAGCCCCCAGAGCCCTTCAGAACCCCACTGGTGGTTATGTGACATAATCAGTGCGTGAGGAGTTGGACTTATGAGGCAGCTGGGGCTCCAGAGCCACACAACCATCTTGAGAAAGACCAAGGCATTAATGAGGGGAGTCAAGTAAACAGGTAGAGGGAGGCAGATTTGTAGTTCTTAGTCCAAGTGGGCTATTTTTGAGGGGACAGTAGCTTGGAGTTTTCAATATCTGATTTGACCAGCAAAACAGACCTCAGAGGATGCAAGAGCAAAAGAGGACAAGGATGTTACAAAAGCTCCCAGCTTTCCCTGTTACAACTTTCTAAAGAGTCATTTGAGATGGAGCACCCACTATTTTTACCTTTCTCCCTCCTAGAAGATCCCTTTGTTAAAAATTTTTGGAGCAAGAGAAGTCCAAAACCCACACAGGTTTCTTCACCAACAGACAGCACAGACAATATTTCTTTTCTGCCCCAAATCTGGCCATCAGTCTTGTCCTGCCCATTCCCTCTAAGGCAGATGCCAAATTCCTGCACATCTTCCATGGGACCAAACTCTGCTGCCAGCCAGCTCTGGCCAGTCATAGAAAGGGAGCAGGAATCCAGAGCAAAACAATCCCACAGAAACTGAAGTTTGGATCACCCTGACTGCTCACATGAACATTTCATTATCACTCCTCCACTTGCCCTTTATCTCCATTCCTATCTATTCACAACCATATTAGGCACTTCAGCAAGTATGAGAAGAAAAGGATCCTTGAAAGAGGTAAACTGGTGTAATTAGGATTATTTTGGAAAGCAGAATGCCCTCAGGAAATAAGAGTACTCATGACTATGCAGTTTCATCTCATTTCTCTTCATTGTGGGGCTACAGCACCATAAGCATTTTAGAAAACATGGAAAGAAGCAACTCATGTTCAGAAGTAGAACACTCAAAATCATCTGGATAGACACTGAACAATGGACTGAACAAGAAATTAGGTATTCAAGAAATGCTAGCCAACAGAAAGAAGAAACACAGTCACATTTCTCAGCCTCATGCCCCAGCAGCTGAACTTTCTGTCCCCTTCTGTCATTTAATCCCAGCTTTTCCCAAGTCATCAGAGTGCTTCAAAGGAAACTTCACCAGAGTGCCCTGAACAGCCCTCCTGTCTCAAATTTAACACCTCTTGAGCTACTGCCTTTCATGCCATTAAAAGGACCTTATGGGTATATTTTAGGCACTAAGCGATCGTTTGCAGCATTTACTGCAACAAGCTCACTGCTTTTAAAATCTTCCTGGTCTGATTTTATATGGTTTTTCATCCCTTGCCCACTCCCTCAACAATGTTTTCTGTTTCATGCTGCCTTGCATGGCTCTCTTCTCATTCAGTTGCTGCAACTGAGTTGTTGCAATCTGGGCAACTAGACTGAATGGACAGATTCCTGCACAGGGCTCTGCTCAAGATGTTCTCAGTTCTCTCCCTACCCAAGTGCACTCCCTGTTCACACAAAGAGAATTAGGTCATCTGCTTGCAAGAGTACACAACAAATGCTGCAGCAACAGATGTTATAGAACTGTGGGCTGTTCAGTGACGCACTTCACCATGACCCAGTTTTGAGTCATCATCTATGCCACTGCTGCTCCAAAATGTAAGAGCTTGACTTAAAAAAAGAAAAATTCACGTTAATTCCATAGAAAGCTCTGTGGATGGTTGAAGTGCTTGCACGGCTGAAGAGAAAAAAAAAGGCATTTGTACAAAATAAGATGCATAGCTGCAACTGCCAGCATTGTCCAAGCCATGATGTTAATGTTTGCCACATGAGGGCTGGGCAGAGCTTCAGCACATGCTGCACTACAGCAAAAATCCACACTTAACTCAAGACTAGGGCAGCCAAGAATGGCAGTGGGGATCATCACTGGTTTGTAGAGCTCAGTTCTACCACCGTGTGCTGGTTTTGGCTGGGATAAGGTTAATTTTCCTCACAGTAGCTGGTATGGAGCTGTGTTTTGGATTTGTGCTGAGAACTGTGTGGATAATACAGGGATGTTTTCATTAATGCTGAGCAGCATTTGCACATGAGTCAGGTCCTTTTCCGTCTCTCACCCCACCCCAGTCAGCTGGGGGTGCACAGGAATGTGGGAGGGGACAGATGGGACAGCTGGCCCCAGCTGACCCAAGGGATATCCCACACCATGTGGCATCACGCTCAACTCACAAAACTCAAGGAAGAGTTTTGTGGATTGGGGAACATTGGGAGTGATGGTGCTTATCTTCCCTGGTGACCATCACACACAAGATGCAGCCCTGCTTTCCTGGGGAGAGCTGAACATCTGCCTGCCCACAGGAAAGGGTGAATGAGTGCCTTGTTTTACTTTGTTTGTGTGCACAGCTTTTGGGTAAATCATCTTTATCTCAGTTAATGAGTTTTCTCACTTTTACTCTTCCAGCTCTCTCTCCCATCCCACTCCCTGCTCAATAGCACTGCCATGAGATGCCAGAGCTGGACAATTCAGCCCTGTATATCTTCAGCTCTTTATTATCTCATGTACTATCAGCCAGCAGGGATGGTCACAGAAACATAATCTTTTAATAAAAATAAATAACAAGCTATCCTATCTAGAGAAGGTTTTGGAAACAATCCCTTCACTTCTTAACCAAGAAACAACACCCTCTGAAATCAACAGTGCAACCTATTGCCACTAATTCCCAGCTCAGGCAAGGGAGGTGAGGTTCATATATTTCTAATCAACTTCACCATAAATGTTTTATTTTTCAGTGACTCACTTGGACCCAGCAGGGAATCCCAGAGGAGAACCCAAGCATGGAGATCCCATAGTATCAGCATCCTTTTTTTCAAGTAACTTCATCTAACTTTCTTCCATCCAAACCTTTCCCCCTTTCAACAAAACTTTTCACCAGTCCAATTCTAGCTCCAAAGCCTTTCTCTTTCTCTTATGGGGCCCTCGTGAAAGTCTTGGACTCACCAGCACTGGGAATTAGACTGTACATGGTTGTCCTAGCACAGAACAGAGAGAACATGATGTAATTTCCATTTTTCTCCCGTTTGTGCTCTTTCAAAGCCCCAAACTACTTATGGCTTCCACGCCACGTATTCTTCTGTCCGTTGCCATGGTGCAGCCACTGGTTTGTCATTAATATTGTGGGTAACTTCAGATCCTTGACCTCAGGGCTTTCAGAGCTTTTCATGGTGTATTTTCCTCTTGATTGAATTGCTCTGCATTCCCAAGCACAGCTAAAACAAAAATAAAACACTGCTGCTTTTGAATGGTGAAAATTCATTTCACAAAGACAGGCAAGCAAAGGCTGGAAACCCATTGAAGAACAGCAGATTAAAAGGAAAACAGCCATTCTCTGCAGAGATAGCAACTGTGGCACAGATTTAAATTTACCTACAGCATCTGAGTCAAGCAATGGTCCCCAGGGCCCATGCATGAACTCAATATCTGGCACAGCTCTGATCCTAATAATATGCCATCCCACTGGAGAGGACCTCAGATCATTCCATAAATTCTCATCCATGAAGTTTCACAACAGTTTTAAGAGTTACTTGTTATCAGATCACAAATGGGAAGACTGAGGTATAGAGACAGAAAGCTGAATGAAAGTGTAGCTCCAGGCTTCCCCTGCATTTGTCCTGCCTTGATCTGTTGTGTGTCTTAGGGCAATTTGCACACCCGGGGGTACCTTACACCCACTGCAGGCCTGTGCAAATGGTTTTGTGTCTGTAAATTTTGCCCAGCTGGATTATTATTTAGACAGCAATTAGTAAGTCAAGTGCTGTCTGTCATTGTCTATATTCAAGACTTGAATTTATTGAGAGCAGAATTTCATCTCAAGTATTCTTTAATGGTGATAATTCTCATTTCAGAAAGCAGTCCTTTGCTAAAGTCTTTGAGAAATCAGCAAGTTTACATACACTAGGCTGAGTCTGTGGTATTCCTGATTAACAGAAGTGTGATGACTTTTTTTCCAGCTTTAAGAAAATAGCCATTACCATGAAAAATATATTAATTGTCATATGAACAGGAAACTGCCAAAGCTAAACTATTCTTCAAGTGAAGAGATTTTATAAACTGCATGTACTTAAAGATGGTGCTTTCACACAAGCTCTTTCTGTTAAATGGGATCCCAGAAACATGGATTTGCATTTAAAAGGCCTAAGCCATCACATTTCTGAAGGTCCAACCCTCCTGCCCAGCCTGGCAGTAGTTTTTTCTGTGAGGGGCCCTTTAGGATATAAAACCCCAAGGGAACAGCAGTATTAGCATTTTCGGTTTTTTTTTTCCTGGGAGTATTTTTTGTTTAAAGGGAAAAATGCATCTATTACCTGCTTGAGGAGGATACTTCAGAGGATGCAAAGAACCCATCTGAATCTACAGGCAATGCAATACTGCACGTGCCAGCCAGGCAGTTTTATGTGCCTAATAACAGGACTGGGAAGGACACTAAGCACTTGGTCAGATCAGAACCCACACAAACACCTGTCAGCAAAAATAAAGAGCAGCAAATGGACAGCAAGACACAAAGCCTGAGGGGTTTTCTGGAAATGCTGGGGGAGTGAAGAACAAGCAAAGGAGAGAAGGACAAGTGACACAAAGTTATATCCATACTCCTCAAATTTGGGGTCTGGTTGAACTCATGTTGCCACTGAAGCAATTTTAGGACCACTCTCATTTCAAAAGTGTCTCCCTAGCTCCCTTCCTGGGCAGGACAGCTCTGTCCCAGACACAGCAAAGCCATATCACAATGCTCAGGGACAAAACCCTCCCTGCCACCAACACGTCCTTCTTGCCAGAGGCTGGGAGTAAAGCCAATCCCACAGTTTCTTCCCAGCAGAATAAGGACTCCCTTTAGGATTTGCTCAGTCAAGAGGACACTCCAGCTGGCTGCACTCCCTCAGAAGCCTGCACTCCTGTGGATCCATCCTGCCAGGCCAGCTACAGCAGAGCCACTCTCACTGCTGCAGTGAGGGTGAGTTGGCTGTGAGATCCCTCAGGCAGCCCATTTGAAAGCCTTTCATTGGGAAGGCCAGGCACATTCCACTTTAGACAAAAACACTGCCTGACAAACAGCCTTGTTCCTCAGATCACTGGCTGGAATAAGGGAAAAAAAAAAAAAAAAAAAAAAAAAAAGGAAAAAGAAAAAATAGAAAAAGGAAGGGGAAAAAAAAGCCCATGAAATCCCAGATCTCCATAGGGAAAATTGTCTCTGTGTGCATCAGTGTATCTGTACCTGACATTTGCTTTTAAAAAAAGTAATTTAAAAAAAAGGTTTTATTTTAAAAAATCTTATGCTGAGGATTTATAGAAGCACAGTAGAAATGCTGAGAAATGCCAGATATCCCTTCCTGGGTTAAATCCTGTGAGATGCTGGACTTTTTCAGTTTAAACCCCTGGATCCTAATTCAGTTTTCCTCATATTATCAGCCCCATGCTCACAGTCAAGATGCTTGCTTTGGATTCAGGTACCAGCCTACTGCTTCCCATTATCAGAAGTGGATTTTGTTGTTTGTGGGGATTTAGAAATACATTTATGAATAAAATAATGCTGTAAGTGAAACATCTGTCTATATATTGCAAAAAGCCACATCTGTTCCCACAGAGTGAACCATGCAGGATCAACCTAATAAATTCTGCTGTAAATTAGATTCATAGCATCTTACTACACATAGGAAGAGAAAAATGCAGGATACCTGCTGAAATAGAACTGCCTGGCCCAAATATATCCATGCATCCGTCCCTCCATCCCAGAGCAGAACCGGTTCTACCATGAAGCACATAGAAACATAAGAAAATAATTTCCATATTGTATGCTTTGCCACTTTCTCTGCTGCAGAGTGGTCAGGATTCTGTACCTCCTTACCACAAAGGAAAGAGATTAAAGAGCCTAAAAAATAATTTTTCAGTTGAATGCATTTCATTAGACAAGATTTCTCCCACATGGAGAACAGGATGCTGGAATGGAAATAGCTTAACCCATTTTATAAATTGGCATGAATCAAGGTAAACAGCAGGCGTTAAACAGGCTCCAGTCGTGCTGTTTGTGTGCTTCACTTACCCCATGATGATATAATTTCCTCACTGTTGATTAACTAATTTTGTTATCATCTAGAGTAGTCATCTATCGGGGCCTTGAGGTCTCCAATTATTTCTTTGCCAAAGTTATGACCTACTTATACATCATCAAATTACTTAACAGTGACAATAAAAATCACACCTTGTAGTTAAACTGCAAGAGTGAAAGTTAGGAAATGGAAATTTTGCCCCAGCTCTGTTACTCCCCTGCTGTTTGTGGCCAGCTCAGGCCACACTTTCTTCATAAACACTAATATGGGAATTCATGTTTCAGACAATCAAGATTGTCTGACATCAAGAGAAAATATAGAAACTCAACAAATGGATCTCTCAGTGTCTCCAAGTGTGCACCTCACACAGGCTGTGACACATCTGAGGAGTGCAGACAGATTGAAGCTCCTTTGTGGAAAAACTGCACAGCTCTCCATTCTTGTGCTGCTCTCTCATGCAGCACAGCAAGATTTTACTGCTTGTTTTCAGTCCTGTAGCCTGGTTAAAAGGAAACACTGTTCCACTAAAGACGGAATGTGCTCTGGGCAGCTGAGCTAAAAGCAGAACTTCGTGCTGAAGCTGGAACAAGGTGAATCCTTTACACCATGGCACCTACTCATGGTATAATGTGCAAGCATGAAAAATGAAACCAGCTGAGTTCTGCACAAAGCTTTTGTGTGTGTCTGTGTCTGATGTGCTCTGTGAATCTTTTGTCACAGCTCAAAGTGCTGTCCCTAGAGAGGGGCAATTTTTTCCTTTCCCTCAACTGTGTTTTATGGTTTTATTCTAATTTTACAACCAGTCTGTGACAGCTGGTCACACAGTGTGTCTGGGTTGAATAAAGCCCAGGGACCCTTTGCCAAACTTCTACGCAATGTGCTGAGCTTAATGAAATGTGTCAGCTCCACTGTGAATCGTGCATTCATGGAACTGAATGAATCCGAGTTTTCAAGGAAACTTAAGGGATACATAACTGCACACAGCAAATTCTGGGAGGGGGGTGGAGAGAGGAGAGAAATCCCACAGAAACACTTAGCAGCTCTACTAATAGCCAAATAGATCTTGATAGCTGGAATTTAATCAACCTATTTGAGTAAAGATTTAAAAGTACCAGCCACTGCTGAGGCCTCAGGGGAGACCAAATGTGGCTGGGTTAAAATGCTGTGTCCTAGTAGTTGAGGTTATAGTGCAGCTCTGCCACACACATCCAGCACAATCCCAAGAAAGTCACATAATTTTGGGGGCTTTCTCTCCCATTTGTATAACAGGAACAAAACTGCTTCCTTCTGGCTCAGGTTGCTTCTTTGATCTCTTAAGGTTTTCAGCCCAACAGGACACTGACCATTCCTGACACACCACAGTGTTGTCAGTACTTGAAGTTATTTTCATATTTGGGAAAGGACAGGCATCTGAGAGATTCAAGGTGCATTAAGCAAAGAGCATAATGCAAACTGGATTGTACTCTGGTGAACACAAAAAAAAAAAAAAAAAAAAAAAAAGCTAATTTTGACAGAGAAAGAGAACTTTAAAAGGTTTAAGATTTTTCTGCATCATGAAATATGTGAAAGTCATGATGCCAGTGCATTTCTCATCCTTGTAGTTTCTTGCTAGAAATCAGTCTATTAGTAAAAAATTAATGTCTTGATTCTCTGTTGGAAGGAAAAGGGAACTGGAGTGCTCAGTATCCCTGAAAATCATGCATGGTCAGGGAATTTTTCTGTCCTAAGAAATTCACAAGGGAAATAGGTAAATTGTCAGTGTTACCTGCTGGAAAAGAGTTGCTCAGTTTTCCTTCTCCTCAATGTTTTCAATTAATTTTCAGCTAAACTGCCCAAAACCAGACTAAGTTTTGTCATACCAAACATTTTGCTACAAAGTGAGGAGATCTGGAGGAAGGCACCTGATTTCCATGGCTGGGCCCTGCTGCAGTTTGCTGTCAAATTTCTGCATCAGACAAGAAGTTATCTGACCTTGACACGTCAAAAAAAGCAGCAAACACACACAAACACCATAAAACAGGAGGACAGATGTCAAAACATGGATGTCTTTTGAGTTAAAAGTCAAAGACAGGACTCCTGGATGTGTTAATACTGGTTTCAAAACTTTTCACCTCTAACCAGCAGCTTTTACCTTAGCAGTGCTTTACTAAAGAATTTAGCCTTAAAATACCCTTTTAGGTACTCTATTTTACATTAAGGGAAACAGAAGATTAAATGACTCCTGCAAACTTTACACTTGTGTTGGAATCAAATATAAACCTCAGCTATCTTTGCTCCACTCCTTGGCTTTAGCCCAAGGCCATATTTTTTCACCTCTTAAAACAAGTCCTGCAGACATGTGCTCAAGAAGAGAAACTTCCTCTGCAACCAAGAGCCTGCGGGCTGTAATCATAGCTCTGAACTCTGCCAACCTGCCACATACACTAGCAATAGGAAAAAAAAAAAAAAAAAAAAAGAAGAAGAAAAAAAATCCACAGCCTTCTGAGAAGACACTCTCAGAAGTTCCCACCACACAGTCTCCAGCCACCTCCTTTTTGCACCTGAACCAACTGCACCATCTTCCTTGTCCCTGAACTCTCCTTCTCCTTCCACATCTGCTGCCTGCAAATCTTCCTGTCACCACCTCCTTTTTTAAATGCCAAGATCTGGATTGCATCCCCATTCCTTCAGGCCTTGATCACTGCTGGCCATGGGGAGCAGCAAACTCCACTGCTTCCATGGAGCCTCCCCAGCTGCCCATGGCACTGACCTTACCAGGTGCAGTGTGTAATTTTCCACCTCCTTGCCATACATGGAAGGGTGAGAGGAGGGCCAGTCCCACCTCAATCAGAGCCTTGGAGATTCAACTGCATCAGGAATATGAGATCCCACATATAACAGGATGGAGTCTAGCACAGTGCTGCTGGGATCCAGGCTAGCACCCACAGCCCTCTGATTTCAACAGTAAGTCTTTGATACAAGACAAGTCTTGCCTGCAATGTGCTGCCTATATCCCACTGGTTCTGGGATCCAGCTCAAGATAATCCTTTTGGATTTTCTACTTCTCTCTCTTTCACTGCTCCCTCTATTCCCTAATGCTCTTCATCACGACACAAATGCACTGCTGGTGCAAGACCTTTCTCTTGTACAGAAAGCAGGGTCTTCCTTTTCTGCTCTGGGGATGAGTTTTTACACTTAAATATATTCCAAGTATTTGTAACCAAAGCTTTATGTAATTACTAGCATCTATTCCCACTATCCTGCACGTCATTCTGGGGATGGTTTGGGAGTGAGACTGATTCTAGGCCATGGCAGTGCGTTCTGTGTTGAGCCTAATGAAAGCAGGATTTACCCAAGAGGGAGGATTAATTTATGTGTCCTGTATCTCAGCTAGAGCAATACTTTTAATTCATATGTTTGTAGACAAGCCAACCTGTTCAATTCTAATGACCTGTGCAAGAAATACATTTTTCAAACAAATTCTCAGTAGGATACTTTTCTTTAACATCTCTGGCAAGAAAGATCTGAGGTGATTTAGTTATGAATCTTATAACTTGCTCTGGAAGTGCCCTTAATGATGGTTAGGTTCTGAGTTGTAGAAGTGTTTTTAATCACCTAGAGAAGAAAAATAAGAAGTCAAAGCTTAGCCAGCTGCCAGAGCTTCCAGAGGACTGACTACATTCACAAATCTTGTAATCTTTTTATGTTCATTATGAGGATACTACAAAAAAAAAAGGGCAATCAGATTTTGGCCAACAAATTAAATGCTTATTCAAAGATTAATTCACATCATCTGTACTCCATTAGATGTTCTCCTCTGTCAGGGAATATAATGCAATATTTTCAGGGGGAATAGTTGCTGCTGTTGCCAAGAGCTTGCAGTTTACTGGCTCTTGCAGCACTGACATGAGAGTCACTGGGCTATGGGCACAGCTAGAGCAGATAGTGGAGCAATATTCTGTATGAAACATATGGAGCAAATCTGCTTCATTCTGGTGTTAAAAGGTACTGATTATAACCCTGAGAAGCAGCCAAGTGACAAGGGGGAAGCAAACCCATAAACCAATAAAAGTTTATCTTTCCCTGTATCATGAATGAACAATTTGGCACAGCTGGGTTTGGGCTCCCCCTCCCCCAGTCACAAATGTATCAAGATATCATCTGAAAATCACAATATATAGTTGAGGGGAGTGGGACTTAATTTCAGTGCATCTACCTTGGAACCTTCTAAGAGGGCAAACCTTCCATGAATAAATGCATAATACTGTTAAAGGAAGATTCCCTGAATAATAATTTAAAAGCCAGTTTTCCTAATCAATTTGTGATTCCTTTCAGAACATATAGTGCCACAATGCAATTCTCCTATCCTGCCTGTTTATACATTTGCTAAACATGAAGATTTCACCTTTTGTTTCCCAAAAACAAAGTCCAGCTCTGCTGTGCTTACTGTTGGCTAGATGTTAGATGGGTTCCTGCACAACAGTGAAATTCATGAGAGTCACTATGCAGCACAGAATGGCCTATGTTAGCCCATAGGAAATCATAAATACTTAATTTTTGTCCCTTAGGGAGCTGTCACTACTGGATTTAAATAGCTCCAAAGACAATTATGCAAGGCAAAGGTGTTTGCACGTTTTACCTGATTTGGTTTCTGATCCCTTTTCTGGGCAAACCTTCTAGAGCCACAATAGCAATAATTATCCCCAAATAGTCCTTAATTATCAATATTTCTTTTTTTTTGTTTTGTTTTGTATCCATGGTTCCTAATACAATGAATACAAAAATCTCAGAGTGGTAGACTTTTGTGAGAAAGATGGCACTGCAAAAGCAAACACAGAGAGTGCATCCAGGAGAAGGGGCAGATAATTCCAGCACTGAACTGATCTTGAGAATTCAAATGATAATATGGAGGCTGACTCATACTGCACCTCTGACTTAGGTAGGCAGTTCTTGTTTGTGGAACACTTGGTTCTTTCCAGATGTTCTCTTGCATCTATGTGGTTGAAAGAAATTAATTTACAGCTATTACAGAATTTGCCTGCAGTTATTTTTTATTTTTATTCTGCAGTATTTACAATAAACAAATCACCATGAAATCTAGATGCCACAGTGCCACACAATGTACCCCCTCATTTGATTTGTCTGAGGTTCAAACCAAGAAGAAGTTATGTCCTTCTGTTGACTTCCCTGGGTGCTGGAAAGGATCCTGCTTGCATTTGGCTCGCTGTGTAAAACAGATACTAAGATGTGGCCATTTCAAATGGCTTAAGAGCAGAACTGAGTAACAGAAAGTTGTTTTTTTCCTGTAAAAGCAGGAAATGCAACATCTAGGGTACCTTGCTTGGCTTTTAGATACAAAAGTAAATTTAATTCCCAAAACAGTTTTGTGTAAACTGTTACTTTCTGCATGATCTGTGAAGATTTTCTCTCTGCTCCCCCTATAATGCACACTGCCTGCTTCTCCCACTGGCCTCTCAGAAGTAAGGTAAATGTAACTGCTCTGTTTAATGAGCTGCTATTATTCTTATTATGATGCCCAATAAAAATTAGGATTTATTTTCCTGAACTCTTTCCTTCAGGAAATGTCAGCCAAACATAACCCTGCAAAAGCAAACACCATGTTTGCCTTGGCTTCTTGGACATGCCATGTTCCCAGAAGGAGGGCAGAACAAAATATTGGGGCCTAGGCACATTGCCTGGCTTGCAAATTGAGCACTGACTAAAGCTGGTTTGCAGATACTGGAAGCCAAATCTGTATTCTGGGGTTTGCCAAGTCTGGTGCTTTTCCTCCACTTTCCCAAGCCCATGGTAGCCACATCAATATATGTATTTCAGAAAAGTTTGAGTGCATTTAAGGTGTTATATGCAAAAATCCTCTGTTATGTCCTTCTGTAATGCCTGTATTGAATAGCATCTTGTAAAGGTTTTACAGACACCAATTTTTGGATTTATTACCAAGCAGAAGCCAACCATTTTCCTGTGTTACTGTACATTAATATAACCAATTAGCAGAGTCTAGTTGTCAAGTAGCACCAAAAAATAGGGTATTGTGCCAGGTTTCTGAAAAACTGTTTGGACACCCTGCTCTCTGGTTTTGGCCCATGTACTGCTAGAAAGAGGACACCCTTATTTCTTCAAACTTCACTGGTGGAATAGGTTCATACTATAAATTACTCCAACTTAAATTGTGATTTTATTTTCTGCATTAAAAATTCCAGAACATAATTCATCCTCTTGTCACTGTATTTTGACATGAATACAACTCCTCCACAATCACTGGAGCCAGACCAAACTGGGTGCTAAAACAGGCTTTAAGGAAACTCTTTTCCTAAGCCCATCTCTAACCAGTTTCTACTTTAAGAGGATGAGACTGAATTACAAAATTCTTCCATTCCATGATGTCTATTATCAACAATCTCACAGTCTAAGCATGGATTCCTTATGATTGAACTAAACCCACACACAAACCTAAGCTAACCAAAAAAAGGGCATGAAGGTTAGCCAAGTCTCCCTATCTCAAGATATTCAGCTGTGAATGCAGCCTGAAAATGAGGATGAGTCTAAGAATTGTGTCCCCAACCAGCTTTCTCAAGGGACAAAACAATTTCAAAATTTGATCTTCAGATAAATAAATTTGGCTCGGTTTTCAGTCATATCTGTCAAAATTACCCATTCCTACAAATCCAAGAGCTGTTAAAATAGGGGTACAGTTGCTATTTTCAGGATGTACAAACATAACCTGCTAATCCCTCTGTTTATCCCCATCTTGACTGGAATATAAAAGTAGAAATTAATATGATAGCAAAGTGGATATAATTTCACACCTTTTCCAAGGGATTCTGTTAGTCTTGCCCCCATTAGTATCTGCTCTATGGCCAAGATTAGAGTCCCTCCTCCAAGGTGGTGCCTACAGAATCTTTCAGTAATTTACATTGTCTTTACAGATGCTGAGATTTAGAGTTTCTGAAAGCCACATGAACTTGTGCACTTCAGAAAATCAAAATCAAGTCAAGGTGTCAAGCTCTTACTTGGTGCTTTCTGAGTCTGGGTCCTGACATCTCTGCATATCTCAGTGTTAGTTTCAGCAGAATTACTCTTTCCTAACAGGAGAAATCTCCGGTGTTGTGATATCAGACTGCATTTACTATATGCCACACTAAAATGCAGAAGTTTTCATTGGCATAGCATTGATCTGAAACATGCTAGGCCTTTGGAAGGAAAAGAGAGAGACAGAGGGGAAAACAACCTCATCCCTCTAACAAGTTACCTTACAAGCAAGGGATCCTGGCAGACTGGGACCTCTACTAGAGGAGAGAAGAGGATGCTGAGACCTGCACAGGGCAATGCTGTTTATAATTCATATTCTACTCCTCTATGGTTAATAAAACCGACACTAAAGTTGCACTTTATCAGCACATTTCTGTTCCTGCACAAGACCATCATCAAAGACCTCTGCCAGCAGCTAAAGTTATGAACAAGAAAAAACTACCAATAATCCCAGGCTCTGTAATTTTCTTTTAAGCAGCTTTGACAGGACTTGTTGAACAGACAAGAGAGCCCAGAAACTTTCGAGATGAAAGCAGAAATACAAGCAAAACTGTCAAACTTCATTTGAGTTAACACCTCTAATAAATATTGTGACCAGAAGTACTTTTCCAGAAACATAGGCATGAGACTAAACACATAACTGAAAGACATTGCTCCTGGACTGTAATCCCAGCTCTGCCACCGACTTTTTCAGTGATTTCATTTGAGGTATTTAACCCTTGTTTACACCACATTCCCTACTGGTAAATGAACATATTATATGAGGATATTGAACTTCCCGGGTGAGGCTAAGGTAAATGTATGTGTTCTGACATCTGTTCCCAAGGCAAGTACTATACTTGTAAAATAGACAATATGTCACCCACATGTTATTTCTTGTTTCCATTTTGCTAGTGCCAGCAACTCTGCTGTTTATTTTAACAGAGAAATTTCATACTCCTTTTTCCATGGGTGTCCAAACTATACTACACCTTGTGGGAAGCTGCTTCCAATAAATGTCTGTAAATCCATCTCATTCTTGATTTAAATTCTTACATCACCACAGTTCTGCCACCCTAAAACATGACAATGATGAGGCAAGCTCATAAGCTGACACCTCCTTGTGTTGTGCCAAAACCAGCTGTGACTGCACTGCAATGAAATCACGAACAGGAGGTGTCTGAACCAGCACTGCTGCACACGTGTGAGCCAGTGTGTTTCTCTACAAAACCATGAGGAGAAAGCAGCCTCAGTCAGAGCAAGCTGAGAGCAAGTTTGAGACAAACCAGAGGAAAAAGCTTTCCACACAATGCAAGCTGTGGAGCTTGTGACCACATGAGCTCAAAATGGGATTAAACACTTTCACAGGGTCACAGGCTATTAAAATCTCCAGCTCAGAAATGGGCTAACCTGCCAGTCAGTGTTCTGTCAGGGGATAGACCACTGAACACATGCCCTGCTCCCTTCCAGCCCTCGTTACCAGTCACCTTCAGAGAGAACGTCACTTTAGACAAGCCTGTGCTCTCATCCAGTAGCACAGCTTTACATTTTTAGGTAAGCTAGTAAGAACTGCCCTTTGGCAAAAGGTTATTCCTTCTGGCACAATATATCATGGTATATTGTTTCTAGCATTGCAGCAGCTTTCAGGGAGCTCAGTCTCCCTGCATTCTGTTTATGTTGCCATGTTTCTTGTTCCCACTTACTTGCTGATATATTTTATTTAGCACACACATTATAGGGAGCAGGACATTTGTTCAGTCCTGTTTACTGAATGCTCAAGATGACTGTGTGTAAACAGTAGACACTAAGGTGAGATGTCAGAGAGCCCCTGTGGAGCAAACACACACAGACCCAACCTCCAGCCCCCTCAATCCATCACTCCAGGTTAGCTGATATGATAAACAACGTAAATAGAAACTACTTGTTCTGAGCAATAGCTGTTAAACCAATAAACATCCAAAACTTTGGAGAAATAACACTACTTTTCCTCATTTATCAAACAAGACTCTGTATCTATTTTTTTTCTCCCTCCTCTTAAACAAGTTGAGTTTGTAAAGATTGAAGGAAAACAAGACGTCCTTTCAAATCCCTCCTTTGGATCAAACCTCATTGGGTTTTGATGTCAATGGTGCATAGAAGGCTGACCACTGCCAGCACAAGTATTTGGCAGCCGGGCTGTTACATAATACAATCCTGTCTTTCACAGGAGAAAGATCTCTGTGCTACTCAATGTGCTCAAATTTAACCCACTGCTTTGCTCCGTCCAGCCAAAACAACCTTGTACATTTTTCCATAGCACTAAATGATGGCTATTAAAAAAAATAAAATAAAAAAAGGAAAGCTTCTGCTTGAAAACTAAAATACTCAGGAATACTAAAACCACATATAGGTATTTATTTAAGGAAGTACACATTTCCCTTTCCCCACCTCTGACCGAAATCTGCTCTGAGAAGGGAGATGTTTATCCCAAAAAGCAAGAAGGGTATTTAAAAAACTTGTACACCTAGTGCAAGAAATATACTAACAAAAACAAAAGAAGTGTGTTACTCTCAAACTGTGTCACTGCCTCATGTAAATGTTTGGATTCAGAACTCTGGAAACATAAAATGTTTTCCAAGGCTGTTTACAGTAAGTTTGAGTTTTCAGCTCCCATGAGTAGGAAGAAAATGTCTAACTTCAACTTTTTTCCAGAATAGTTTTTTAGCTGTTCCTGTGTACCCTGTGATGCTAACAAAAAACAGTATCAGCTTTGAGTGGTGTAAATCAGGGGCACTTTTAGTCCCATTCGTAGTTTCTGCCAACAAACTGACACGGCAATTTACAGTGCCAGATGCTGACAGGTGATATTCCCACTGAACCCAAGTTTTAAAAAACAAATTATCTTTTCTGAGTCCCAATATAAAACAACCCATATAATGTTACCCAGCCATCCCTGGACCAGCACCAGTATCTTGTGTTCAGCTCATGAATACCCTCCAGCAACAGTGATATTAGCAAATCTGGGAAAGAGAAATCCCAGTTATGGGATTTACTAGAATTAGAAGAAAGGCCTTCAGGATTTGCTCCATAGAGAATGAAATGGAAAGATCCCAGGAAACCCAGATTTTCACAGTCAGTTTACAGCCACCAATAAAGATTACCCAATGGGATTCTCTCAAGGAGCTGGAGAAGTGCTTTGGGGATACAAATCCATACTCAAGCACAGAGTTAAGGGGGATTGTGGAGCAGAGCAGAGGGAAGAGATGTGTACTCCACCCTACACTGAAGACACGAAGTGTGACGTGATCAGCCATCTTTTTACTCCATGGGAAGTGCCAGGCAGGCAAAATCCTTCTCTTGGAAGCCCTGGTGCCAGTTGCTGTTGGAAGAAGAGTTAAGAGTCACAGGCTTTCGTTTATGCAGTGTGGACACAGGTAGCCACAGACATCCAATGCACAGCATATCTTGTGTAATGTCTGTAATTGATGGCATCCCCAGTCCTGGGTTCCTACAACAGCAATGAGTGATCCTGAAGAAGGATGACCACTGAGGCATTTAAGGAAACTTCTCTCCATAAGAAACTTCTATCTTCTCTGATAGGAAAGTTAATATAGGATTTATAACAGCAATTTATATAGGGATAATCTGAATTATCCACTGAAGAAGGCTTTCCAACCATTGAGAGCAGAAGCCTCAAAGCAACCAGGGAGACCTGAAGAAGTGAGCTCCCTTCTGGGAACACACCAGCCTGAATGCCTCGGCTCACAAACGGGACAAGCAAAGCACCGTCTCCCAAGGGAGAGTAACCAAGCTGCCCTGTGCCACTCCCATTCAGAGACTGTGCTACCACTGTGTCCAGCAAAATCCTCCTCAGCACAACCTGGAGATCATCTCTTGGTGCTCTTCCAAACCCCAGTTGAGCCCAGCATGTTTTTAATTGAGCTGTGTGCTTCATGAGTGGCCATTTTATTGTACACAGGGAGGAGCACAACAGGGGAGAAAGTAGGTGGGAAGCACTATTTATTTAGCTTTAGGGAAATTCAGTTTACTTAGGAATTTATCTTTTGTTTCCCTGAATCAGGAATCAATTAGCCCACATAGCTCTCTTTGTTTAGATGCTGTGTGTTATGCTTTGCTGGTCGGGAAGCAGCCTAGAGCAATAAACAAACACTTGTGACGGTGCCTGGAAAACCTGGAGATACAAACCAGCCAAAGAGAGACAGATCAGTCCCTGGTGAACGGGTATCACACACATCCAAAGCCCTCAGTGCTCCCCTGTCACACACCAGGGTCCTTCCATGAGGATGGCAGATCCTGCTCTGACCACACCGCCCAGGCCTTGTGCTGGGTTTGGGGAGAGCACTGAGCCCCTCTCAGGTCCCAAATGGCAGATCCTGCTCAGGGCACTCTGCCCAGGCCTTGTGCTGCCAGGGCAGGGTTTGGGGAGAGTGTTGATCCCCTCTTGCATCCCAAATGGCAGATCCTGCTCTAAGCACACTGCTGAGGCCTGGTGCTGATCCAGGCAGGGTTTGGGGAAAGAACCGAGTCCCTCTCAGGTCCCAAATGGCAGATCCTGCTCTGACCACACTGCCCAGGCCTCGTGCTGGGTTTGGGCAGAGCACTGAGTCCCTTTCAGGTCCCAGATGGCTGAGTGTGCTCTGAGCACACTGCCCAGGCCTTGTGCTGCCAGGCAGGGTTTGGGGAGAGCACTGAGCCCCTCTCAGGTCCCAAATGGCAGATCCTGCTCTGAGCACACTGCTGAGGCCTGGTGCTGCCAGGGCAGGGTTTGGGGAGAGCACTGAGCCCCTCTCTGTTCCCAAATGGCAGATCCTGCTCTGAGCACACTGCCCAGGCCTTGTGCTGGGTTTGGGGAGAGCGCTGAGCCCCTCTCAGGTCCCAAATGGCAGATCCTGCTCTGACCACACTGCCCAGGCCTTGTGCTGCCAGGCAGGGTTTGGGGAGAGCGTTGAGCCCCTCTCATCTCCGGGAAATGAGCACCCCTGTGAGCCCCAGGCCTGGCCCTTCCTGCAGCCTGCCCGGCCCCTTGGAGGGATGATACAGCACAAACCTGGCTCCCAGCAAGTGTTGTTACAGCCAGGGAGCTCAGAGGTTTCTCTTGGCTCGCTGGCTGCCTTGTGTAACCAGGGTGAGGTGGTGTGGGGAGCACGAAGGACGAGAGGCCAGATCTGCAGTGCTACGGGGATGGAGGGGAGCTTAGCTGCACTTTACTGGGTGTGAGACACATAATTAACAGTTTGGAGTCACCATGGCTGTGCAGGGACAAGAGCTGGGTTATGCAGGAACAGTGGCTACACTGAGAGCTGTGGAACACCTCTGTGGGCAAGGGCATAAGGAAACCTTGAACCAGCATCCCCGTGCAGGTTCCACTCCTCTTCCTACTTCACTCAAAAGCAGGACATTTCTTCCCCATCTTCAACATTTTCTTTTGGTTTAAAGCTCAACTCATTGCACAGATCCCCACTGGGGCATTATTAACATTTTGAATAACCACAATTTCAATGCCATTTGTGTGTGATTCCCTGATATTCACAGGCAGGAACCAAATTGCTGTGATTTTTTAGCAAGTAGGCATTTAAGTAGATGGATAGAGAAAGGCAGTACTTATTCAGAAAAAGGACATGGCTCTCTTATGACATGACCATTCTAGAAATCACACTGCCTGCCAGAATGTGCCACTTGCCTTCTGAAATCAGAATATTTATTGTCTTTTGATTATTACAAGTTTGCTTCATGCTCTCTCTTTGCAAATGACAGGTATGGAATAGTAATTTTATGAGAGTCCCTCAGTGCAAATAATACAGCAGAAACATAATTGCTTGTAATTCTTGCTTGGATATTATGAAACTTCCATCATCAAACAGAGTTACTCTTTATGACTACACATCTAAATGGGGAACTATTTCAATTGCTCACAATATTTTATCAGCAGACGCTACAGGCTACATGCAGCACTCAAGGTTAAAGCATGCTGAAGAGCATTCAAAAGCTTTTGGTGCCCAAATAATTCAAAATCACTTGATGAAGTATTTTAAATCTCACTGAAGTCTAACCTCTCTCAACAACCCCCTTTTTCCCTCCTATTATCACATTACACACTACTGCAGCCTACAGACATGTTAGGCCTGAATTTTAAGTCACATCAAGAGCAACTCTGACCAACTTACAAACATCTATGACCACATAAGAGGGTTTTTTGCATGTAGAATATTGTCTGCTGGCTGAATTTACCAACTTCTAGAAACTTTGGGCCACCAACAGAGTCCCCACTTACCCATAAAATAGAAAATATGGCTTTGGACTACATTTAAAAACCACATGACACCTTTGGTACTCACATCCCAATTTGGCTTCTTTGCCTTTGCCTGCAACCACATGAGAGGTTAAGCTCAAGACATTAACTTAAACCCTCTGTCTTGGGAAGAGCTGAACAATGCAACAGGCATGCTAGCTGAGCATGGAGGTACCATGTAAGCAATCATGTTCTTACTACTACTTGGTACTTATTTGTTTTCCAGATAAACAAGCAGATAGAAACGACCAGAAGAGCATTTTTTATCTACAGTTCCATTAAATTATTCAAATACTGCAGAAGCCCTTTAATTAACCACTGATGCATTTTTTAATCTTTAAATTTGGACTCCTTTTCTAGACATGTCCCTTTATAATTATTAGATATGCCATTCTTCTTTGCAGATAGGATGTTCAACTGTTCAATTTATCAAATAAAGATAAATTAATGCCCAGAAAGTCTACCCAGAGAGAGTCTTTGGCTCTAGAAGCTTGCTCAGAAGTCAGAAACCAGGCTTTCAGCTGGTCCACAGGCACCATAATTTATGAGCCACTGGTTACATGTACCTCAGGGCAAGGAAAGCCCTGCAGGATCATCCTCCTCCTGTTGTTTTTTCTCTAATGAAACTGTTTGATTTAGTCCTAGTTTTGTGGGGAGAAAAAAAAAATCACATCTAAATAAAGGTAAGAAATTAGGGCTTCAGGCTGGAAGCAGATTTGGCCCCCACAGGAGCAGACATTTCTGCAGAAATCTTCAGTAAAAGACTGGTAAAACATTCAGTTTCACCAATATATGAAGGATCAAAGCAAGATCATTGGAGCTTAAGTGATTTGTCACTAGAACTCAAGGTGGAAGCTCAGTTCCTTTGAGCTTAACAGCCTCTAGGGACTGAGCAAAGATCTCTGTACTGCACACTCAGCACATGGAAACACTTCCCAAAGCACCAGGGACTGAAGGAGTGCCAGGGTTCAGCTTCTCTTACCCACACAGAGAATCCCCTGCTCCACCCTGAGAGAGAAAAAGATGTCTCAATAATTCATGGGCGCTAAAAATAAACTCAAAATTAAATAAACAGTTTATCAGGTTGGGACATTTTGTGCAACAACAGACATTTTCTTTCTTTCTTTTTTTTTTTTTTTTTTTTTAAGGTTCGCTTGGCAGAGCAGCTCATTTCCCAACATGGCCCAGGCACCCTGGGTTACTTCAGAGACGATGTAAACAAGCCAAGTTTTTCAGATTTGCAAATTAGCTACTGCACACGTACATGTAGCATTTGCAGAACAATTTCCCAACACGTACATTTGTACCAAGAGCCTTAATGTCCCTGTGGTGCAGAGTGATTTATATCTGAGGCGTGTGTGCCTGATTCATGTTGCCCGCCCAAAGAGGCTGAGGTTTACGCCATATATCAATCCTCAGGCTTGTTTTCTTTCCATTTTCTCTATTAAAAAATTAAAGAAAACTAATCAGGGAATAAAGAAATGCAATTTGCCTGTCTCACAGATTTTTCACAGTGATTTGAATAAATCAAATCACTATTACAAAAGGGCCAAGATCAAGAATAATTATTGCATTAGAGAACATTGCTCTGAATCTGAAGCAACTAACAGAATAGCCTTGGGTCTTGACTCTTTCCTTTGAATACAAGCTATACAGGAGCAGTTTCAAGAAATGAGCTCAATGAGGGAATTGTCTTCCTGAAAATATATTAAGCACCAACAGCTGGATATTTACAGCTTTATAAAAACACCACAGTGAGCCACTCTGTCTCTGGCCCTTACATGGGACAAGCACAGCTGGAAAAGGAAGAAGCAAGAAGGTGGCAGCTTTTGTGCATCTTGTTTAAAATCTAAAGATGAACACAATTCTCCTGCTGAGCAATGTTAAAGCAAGGGCTCTGCCTACATGGGATGTTCAAAATCAACTCATGTGCACGTACAAACAAGCATTGCATGTTCTCATCAAGGAGATGCCAGATTTAAACACTCCTGAGTTTTGGGGAAGTTTGGATGAAAAACCACATGGCTCAGGTCCACTTCTTACTGCAGCCAAGTACCCAGTCCTGATCTCATTGAAAACAATGGCAAAACTCCTGGAGAACAATCCAGGTCATAAC
>NW_026612769.1:0-49970 GCF_029582105.1 Oenanthe melanoleuca | reverse complement strand
TGGCAATTCTCACTCAGCTGCAGGTTTCTTGTTTGGTAAAAATAAAAGGTAACATGTAGCTTGTAATTTACTTATCATAACTTTGACATAAACACAGCAGGCCTGATCCTTCCTCTCAAGCAGGTTGGCTGGGCAGTTAATGCACAGAGGGGCTGTAGAGATGTTGGTTTGTACATTTAAGCACATAGCTGTAGACTAAAAGAAACAAAGAAAAACTCCTTTCTTGCAGTTGTTATTAATGGATATTGGATGTGTTCGATTTTGTCCAATTTATCAAACAATGAAATTAAATTTAGCAGTAATTTATTAATAATAGCAATTGTATATAAATGAATGCAATCAAAGTATATGAGTTATATGAATTCAAGTAAATACAAAATTTAGCAGCAATTTAAGTATAATAGAGGTCCAATGGTTGGGTTGAATAAAGCATAAGAAAAACCGACCGGGGGATTCCCAGACCGGGGGTACGGGCAGGGCCATTCCTCTCACACCACACCAAATCAGTCAAGCTAAAAATCTCACTTATATACTGTTTACTAATGCATATTAATACAGAATCTTCTAGAAAGCTCCTCCTCGTTTCTGTTCCTAAAATCTACGTCACTGTGTTGTGTTGCACATGTGTCACCAGTGGTCGGGGGCTCTCCTCCTTTCGGGCTCTTGTTTCCAATGAAGGCTCTGGGTCTTCCTCAGTGTTCGCTATTTGACCTCACAGGTAGCACAGGCGCACTGAGCTTAAAGTTATATAATTAAATATATATTCCCAAAACAAGCCTTTGTCCAGTGTCCAGTGGTTTGAAATCACACCAATTTGGCTCAATTCAAGGTCGAAAACCTATTACTAGATGCTTGTTCTTAGACCTATACCCTTCCTATCCTGCCTCCCACCTAACATCTGGACGGTGAGTTTTTCTGCTTTGTTTAACCATTTACTTTATCTCTTTTTGCCTTATTGCAATTAAATACAATTATTGATTAATTATAATGCCACAATTTTGCCAATATTGTTACAATTTTATTAGCATGAATCACATATATAACACTTCTAATATCCAAGGGCTGCACCCTGACAAACCTGCCAGGACAGACAGGTCTGTCTGGTCTTGGTCTCTGGTGGCTGCTGCTTATCTGCCCCTGAAACCTGGGGCTCTGTGGTTTCCTTACTGTGGAGACCGTGGTGACACTTTGGGGCCTGGTTAAATGAAAGGGCCATTGTGACACTGCACGGTAACATGGATCCAAGGGAACATTGTGACACTGTGGGGTCTCATGGCACCAAGGACATCACTGTGGCACTGCTGGGCAGCAGGGTCCCAAGGGGCCTGTGTGAAGCAGCAGGGCTTTGTGGAACCAAGAGGCCATTGCTGCATTACAGGGCCTGGTGCAGCCAAAGGGCCGTTGTGACCCTGCAGGGCCTCATGGAAGCAAGGGGCCATTGTGACACTGCAGAAGCAAGAAGAACATAGTGACATTGCCCCATGAAACCAAAAAGGTGATGGAACAGATCTGGCTGGCTTTGCTTCCCAGAGTTCCGCCTGGCAGATCTAGATGATTTTGGAATGTTGAGGGTTGCCTCTTATCAGCCCCTGGAGAACTGGGTCCTTGTACCTTCATTCCTCTAAAAAAGAATCATCTATTCTTCCAGGTGCCCATGGCCAAAATTGATAGTCCCCCTAAAAAATCCCTATATGCAAGGAGTCTCCCATGCAAAAACTGCCAGGACAGGACAGAGAGCTGTGACTGCTTGGGGCTTCTGGTGGTCACTTCTCATCTCAAGGAAGCTCTGAGGAAAATATTTGAACAGGTTTTACTACTGGAACATCAATAAGTCTCTCATCCTCTGAAAAACTCAGATGCTCTTCTGATCATATGAGTCTTTTTTTACTTGTTGTTTATATGCATATGTAAAGCATGAAATAATTTTTCAAGCTAAATTAAATTATGTTTGCCACTCTACAAGTGTTACATGACACAAACAACCTCCTCTACCTATGGATGCAGGTCATCTGTGCAAGCAAACACACTAAAGAATGCAGCAGGAATTATTTGTCCCTGCTCCCATCTGTCACATCTCCTCTGGAGCTCGAGGTGCAGCCGTGGTGCCCACAGCAGCCCTGGGGCTCTGTGCCCCATGGCCTCCCTGCTGGGCAGCCTCTGCCAGCTCCTGCACAGCCCGTGGCACCTGTGGGCCTGCACTGACAGCCCTGCCCCGGGCTCTGCCGGGCTCTGGGCCAGCAGAGAGGCCGGGCAGGGCTGGCCATGGCCGGGAACAGGCCCTGAGCCCCGCCGGAGGATGGAGCTGGGCCACAGCCAAACTCAGCCCAGGGCAAACCTGGGCTCAGCAGCCAGGGCTGGCAAGGGCTGGGGACAGAGGCTGGCGCTGACAAATGTCCTGGGCCCCCTCCCTGCTCTGTGCATGCCATCAAGGGCACAGAGCAGCCTCCTCTCTGGGCCACTTGCCTGTTTCCAATGCCTTCCACAGGCACTGGCCCTGCCCCACAAGGGCTGGGCTGAGTCCTGCCCCTGCACGCTCAGCCAGGCTGAGATGGACACTGCTGCTTTCTCTGGCAGGCTCTCTCAGGCCAGCCCAGCTCCCTGCAAGCTGTGCCAGCTGCCCTGAGCTCTGTGCAGCACCAAGGGCCTCTCCCCAGCACAGCCCAGCCGGCTCTGGCCCCACAGCTCTGCTCAGGGCAGGGGGCTCTGGGCAGTGGCCCCACGGTCTCAGCCCCTGGCAAGGGCACAGCAGCAGCTGCAGCTCAGACAGGACTCAGCCCCAGCCATGGGCAAGGTGCTTGGCCAAGGCAAAAGGAGGCTCCCTGTGTGCCCTGCTCCCTTCTCCCTGAGCTCCTGAGAGCTCTGCAGCCCCTGCTGCCATCCCATCTGCCCAGGCCAGCACGACAGCCCCAGCCTTGGGGTCCTGCAGAGCTGCTCCTGCTCCAGGCCCAAGGCTCATCTCAGAGCTGGGGCAGTCACAAAGCTGTGCCCATTTCTGTTCATTCCTGCTCTGACACGGATGCATCCTCAGCCACTTTTAGGATGATGATGAATATCCTACTCCAGAGGCCTCATCCTTCTTCAGCTCTTCAGTTCAGGAATTCAGTGACAAAGACTCATAAATATTTGTTAAAAATACCCATACAAGAAAACCCCTGGGAATAATATAAATTCTACATTGTTCTGTGGTTAATTAGGCAGCTTTCAGAAGTCAATTTAAGCCAATATACTATACTGAAAACAATGCAGAGAGAACTCATTTATCTTGTTGTCTTTTCCTGTTTCCAGATTGATATCAACAATGTCCTACAGATATTGATCCCTAGAATTTTCTAATGCAGTCTGAATAGATATGAAAATCAAAAAACTTCATGTCTCACAACTAATAATACTTTGACCTCCCCCTCCACCTCGCCCCACCCTTTCCCTCATCCAACCCTTGGGACTCCTATGGATCAGGAATGGTATGGCCAGCAGGACCAGAGCAGTGATTCATCTCCTGTGCTCAGCACTGGTTGGGCAGCACCTCTAGTGCTGTGTCCAGTTCTGGACCAGAAACTTAGGAAGGACATGGAGGGGCTAGAGAGTGACCAGAGAAGGACAACAAGGCTGGTGAGGGGTCTGGAACACAAGTCCTGTGAGAATCAGCTGAGTGAGCTGAGGATGTTTATCCTAGAGAAGAGGAGGCTCAGGGGAGACCTCATCACTCTCTCCAACTCCCTGACAGGAGGGTGCAGGGAGGTGGGTGTCAGGCTCTTTTCCAATGGAACAGTGGCAGCACAAAAGGACACAGCCTTAAAGCTGCACCAGGGGAGATTTAGGCTGGACATTAAGAAATATTCTTTACAAAACGTATGATTGAGCATTGGAATGATCTTCCCAGGGAGGTTGGTGAGTCACTGTCCATGGAAGTGTTTCAGGATAGACTGGATGTGGCACTGAATGCCATGCTCTGGGTGACAAGATGGTGTTGGGTCACAGGTTGGACTAAATGCTCTCAAAGATTCTTTCCCAGCCTGGGTGATTCTGTGATTGTGACACTGCAGGGTCCTGGAGAAACAAGGAGCCATTGTGACACTGCAGGGCCTCGTGGAACTGCGAGGACCATAGTGACACTGTGTATGACATGGCACCACAGAACCCAGGGGCCACTGTGACACTGTGGGGCTACATGGAAGCAAGGAATCCATTGTGACACTCTGGGTCCTCGTGGAACCACAGAGGCCACTGTGACACTGCAGGGCCTTGTGGGACTATGCAGAGCATTGTGACAGAGCAGGACTTCTTGTAATGATGGGGCCATTGTGACACTGCAGGGCCCCATGGAACCAAGGGGCCAGTGCTGCTCCTCAGGGACTCATGGAATGAAGGAAACTTGTTTGACACCATGGTGCCCCTTGGGACTAAGAGACCATTGTGACACTGTGGAACCAAGGAGAGCATTGCTGCACTGTGAGACCTCATGGAACCAAGCATCCATTGTGACACTGCAGGGCCCAAGGATCCAAGGAAGTTTGTGATACCAAGGGCTCCCATGGAACCAAAGGGATGTTGTGACACTGGAACGCCTCATGGAATTGTAGAGACCATTGTGACACTCTAGAGCCGCATAGAACTGTGGTAACACCAAGTTTGCTGAGAGTGATGATCTGCTGGAGGGTAGGAAGTCTCTGCAGAGGGACCTGGACTAGCTGGATCCAGGGCCCAAATTCAACAAGGTGAGGTTTAACAAGACCAAGTGCCGCATACAGAACTTTGGTCATAACAACCCCTGCAGTGCTCTAGGCTGGGGACAGAGTGGCTGGACAGTGGCCAGGCAGAAAGGGACCTGAGAGCACTGATGGACAGCAGGCTGGACATGAGCCAGCAGTGTGCCCAGGAAGAGAAAAAGGCCAATGGCACCTGGCTGGGATGAGGAATGGTTTGGCAAGCAGGTGGTGGTAGTGTAGGGCTGGAGGCACCACCGAGTACAGAACTGACACCACCAGATCCAGAGATGGGGAGGAGATGGAGGGAGGCTTAAGGTAGGCAAAAATCCCGGTGCTGATAAACAGGACACCACAGCTAGGTGAGGGAGGTGGAAAAGGCTTTGTGCCATCCCTGCTCAGAGAGGATCCTCGGCACAGTCCTGAAGATCTGCACATAGGTGAAAACAATAAATAGAAATCAAATGAATGCTAAACAGACACTAAGAGGAAGAAGACCCAGTTCCTTGAAGTTTGAGTGTGAGCTTGAGGATGGGATTTCCCAAACTGGCCCAAGACATTGTCCTGGCACAGGGACAGGGAAAATGTATTGGCTGTGTGCAGCAGAGCATTGAGAAAGCCACTGGCCCAGGCAGCTGCTGCCATGTGGGCACAAGCTCTGCTGCCCAGGAGGGTCCCATAGTGCAGGGGTTTGCAGATGGACACGTAGCGGTCGTAGCACATGATGGTCAGGAAATTGTAATCTGCTCCACTGAAGAACAAAAAGAGAAACTCCTGAGAAGGACATCCTGTGTAGGAGATGGTCCTTGTGTCCCAGAGGGAATTGTGCATGGCTTTGGGGACAGTAATGCCAATGGAGCCCAGGACACTGAAGGCCAGGTTGAGCAGGAAGAAGAACATGGGCACAAAAAGCTTTGGGCTGCTCAAGATTCCTTTTGGGGAATGTATTGCATCACAGCCCTGCCCTGGGAGTGATATTCCTCTCTTCTTTCCTCCTGTCTGGACCATCCCAGCTGCACTTTGCATTAATTCTTTCTTTCTTAGGCTGTTTTACACTATGTCAAAAGCATCCACCATCTCGAAATAGCTGTTTAAACACTCTCATGGCTTTCCTCCACTGTCCTCAGTCTCCACTCCACTAAGCACAGAGCTCCTTTGTCCCTGTATAGTGGTCATGTGCCTGAAGCCTCCATATCCTACCTGGAGAGATATCTGGGCTGTCTCCAAGGTATTTGCAATTGAAAATGTTCAGCATATAGTCTAAGAAAATCACCAGAGGAACAAGACCAGCCAGACCTCTCTGTTCTGGCTACTTTTGTCTGGGAGCAATTCTTGGACAGACAGAATCTGAGAGGCCAAATCCCAATTTTGGCCATTGGCGCTGGAGGAGAAAGCCAGGTTTTTTCCATAGGAAGTAAGGAACAGAGACTCAGTGTTTCAGGTGCAGATGAGAGGTGACCACCCGAGGCCAAAGCCAGCCATATCTGGTTGTCATGGCAACTTTTGTCTGAGAGAAACCCTTGCATACAGGGAATTTTTTAGGGAGGGTACCAATTTCAGCCATGGGCACCAGGAAAGACAGTTCTTTTCCATAGGAAGGACAGCACAGAGCCCCAGTGCTCCAAGGGCTGATGAGATGTAGCCATCGACATGCCAAATTCAGCTTGACCTGTCAGGTGGTCCATGGGAGGCCAAGCCAGCCGGACTTTTTCCATGTCCCATTGGTTCTTTGGGGGCCTACAGCATCACAATTGTCTCCATGATTCCATGGGGCCTTGCAATGCCACAATAGTCTCCATGGATCCACGGATCCACGGTGCCCTGCAGGATCACAACGGCCCTTTGGCTGCACGAGGCCCTGTAATGCAACAATGGCCTCTTGGTTTCACAAAGCCCTGCTGCTTCACAGCAGCCCGTTGGGACCATGTGGCCCAGCAGTGTCACAGTGATGCCCAAGAGGCCCCAAAGTGTCAAAATGGCTCCCTAGATCCACGGTGCCCTGCAGTGTCAAAGTGGTCTCTTGGTCACAATGGAATTCCAGTTCCATGAGCTATCATACTCTCAGCAAAAGTTCTGCAGTGTCACCCTTTGTCCCACCAGGTTCTATAGTATAACATGGTCACCTTGGTTCTGTGAGGCCCTGCAGTGTCACAATGCACCCATGGTTGCAGGAGGTTCCACAGTGTCACCATGGCCTCCCTGGATCTGCACTATAACAATGGACTGTTGGTTCCATGTGGCCCCACAGTGTCAAAAGGCCCCTTTGTTCCTTGAGGTTCCATACTGTCACAACTGACTCCTTGGTTCTTGGGGGGCTCTGCTGTCACCAAATCTCCAAAATATCAGACTGACACCCCTTAACACTAATTTGGTGTTAAAGTAGGCATCAATTTTTTCAGACCTCAAGTCCAATGTGGGATAAATTCTAACCTTAAATGGACACGTCATTCTACACATCCAGATTTGCTCAGAATCAGAGACACCTTTCCCTTGTTTGTCCTCACCTATTGTCACTGCCTCCAGTTGCTGCTCCAACTGGAACCTGGGGACATTTCCTTCCATGGGACCCATTACAACTTCAAGAAACTTTAGACTTTAAATCTCACTTTCAGCTCTTGTGAAGTGTTTTGAGCACACTCTGAGGGATTGAGTCTGATGTAAACAGCACGAAAGCCCTGAGAGGTTCATTAAAGTCATTGGGCTGGGTCTGTGCTGCTGAGCTGGGCTGAGCTCCTGGCACAGAGGCAGCTCCCAAGGTAAACCAAGAAGAGCTTCAAAAAGACATTTCTGCTGAGGAGCAGCTCCTTTCCCAGCCAAGCAGCGCTGGGGCTCTGCCTGCAGACACCCCAGGCACAGCACAGGGGCACAGAGAGCTTCAATCAGTCAGGGCTGGGAAGATGCTCAGAAGTGACTGGGGCAGAATCACTCCCAGCCCTTGACACAGGAAGCCTCTGGCTGCAGGACAAGGCAGCTGCAGCTCCTGCAGTGATCTCCTAAAACTGGAACATCCCAATGCCTACAGACTCTGTGAGTACATTCTCTGATTCTCTCTTGTGTAGAGCAGCCAGGGGTGCCCAGGGCTGTCCTGCAGAGCAGGGTGCCTGCAGCCCAGGGTGCTGTGCTGGGGCAGGGACTCTGCTGCCTGCCAGGGACAGCTCTCAGCCAGCCCTGGGAGTTGCTCACAGCACTGGGGAAAAGGTCTGGGTGGAAGGAGACAGCTGGTAAGGCTTGGAAGTGTTCTCCTTGTGTGGTGAGGATGCTGCATTGTTCAGGACTACTTCCAGCAATACATTTAACTCCAGTACATCTCCAAGTAGTTTATACAGGGAGCACAGCAATTCAGGTACTGCATAGAAGGGAAAATCTTGCTTTTTTAATCTGATGTTCTGGGTTGCCTGGATGGGAATTGCACATATATATTGATATCTGCGTTCATGTTGGGGAAAAAAAAAAAAATTCTTTCAGATCTCAAAAAACCATGCACTGTCTCAAATCAGCACAGGGCCCCTTACAGGCAGCATCGTGCTGCTTTTCCCACCTCCACAGTTTTGCTCTGACTTTGACATCAGAGCCTGCAGAGGCAGAGCTGGCCCTGGGCAGTGCCCTGTGCTGGGAGGGGTCTGCAGGGCAGAGCTGAGCCCCCAGGGCAGGGCTTGTTTCTGGGAGCACTGGCAGGGCCCAGCCCTGGGCACAGGGAAGCAGCTGCTGGCAGGGACAGCTCCAGACAGCAGAGCCCTGTGCAGGCAGTGGGGGGAAAGTGCCACCAAGCTGGGCTTGAATATTTAAAGTCCTCTCCAAATGAAAATATTCCATGATTACTTTTTTTACAGATCCTCATGCCAAGACACTGCGAATATCCAACAGCAGCTCCATCAGCCACTTCCTCCTGCTGCCACTGGCAGACACGCGGCAGCTGCAGCTCCTGCACTTCTGCCTCTTCCTGGGCATCTCCCTGGCTGCCCTCCTGGGCAACGGCCTCATCATCAGCACCATAGCCTGCAGCCACCACCTGCACACCCCCATGTTCTTCTTCCTGCTCAACCTGGCCCTCAGCGACCTGGGCTCCATCTGCACCTCTGTGCCCAAAGCCATGCACAATTCCCTCTGGGACACAAGGACCATCTCCTACACAGGATGTGCTGCTCAGGTCTTTATGCTTTTCTTCTTCCTTGGAACAGAGCTTTCCCTCCTGACCATCATGTGCTACGACCGCTACATGTCCATCTGCAAACCCCTGCACTACGGGACCCTCCTGGGCAGCAGAGCTTGTGCCCACATGGCAGCAGCTGCCTGGGCCAGTGGCTTTCTCAATGCTCTGCTGCACACAGCCAATACATTTTCCCTGCCCCTGTGTCATGGCAATGCCCTGGGCCAGTTCTTCTGTGAAATCCCACACATCCTCAAGCTCTCCTGCTCACACTCTTACCTCAGGGAACTTGGGCTCATTGCAGTTAACGCCACTTTATCATTTGGTTGTTTTATGTTCATTGTTTTGTCCTATGTGCAGATATTCAGGGTCGTGCTGAGGATCCCCTCTGAGCAGGGACGACACAAAGCCTTTTCCACCTGCTTCCCTCACCTGGCTGTAGTCTCTCTGTTTATCAGCACAGGCTTTTGTGCCTACCTGAAGCCCCCCTCCATCTCCTCTCCATCCCTGGATCTGTCCCTGTCAGTTCTGTACTCGGTGATGCCTCCAGCCCTGAACCCCCTCATCTACAGCCTGAGGAACCAAGAGCTCAAGGCTGCTGTGTGGAGACTGATGACTCGGCAGTTTAGGTCACATTAAGCTGCTGGCTGATTACTGGTAACTACTTGTAATAAAAGTCAACTTTGATACTCCTTGTTGGTTTGGCTCTTAGTTTGTTCCTTTCTTTTCTTTGGTTTTTTTTTTCACTATTGCCCACAAAGAAATGCCACTGTTTGTGCCAGTTCTCATTTTGTTTGTCTCCACCTTTATTGTGACACACAGACTGTATCAGTAAGGAGCTGTGCTCTTGGTGGCTTTAAATGAACTAAAGGATCTACTAGCAAAGTTTTTTCCAGAGATGCCCCTTTGTTCCCTTCTATGGAGCTGCAGCAGCAGTGTCTGTGTGCAGAGCTGGGGCAGATCAGTGCTGGCACAGCAGCTGTGCCCAGCAGCAGCAGCCAGTGCTGCTCCCGTGCCACTGCCCCGCTGCCTCCTGCCCCTCGTGTTGCTGCAGGGCCTGAGTGCTCTCGGGGCCGGGCACAGCCCTGGGGGTGGCAGTGCCGGGGCTGCAGCAGGGACAGGCCATGGGCACTGCTGGGGCAGCGCTGACGCCTCAGGCCAGGGTCTGGGGGCTCCAGGCTCCTTGGCCAGGCTCTCTCCAGAGCACTTGGTCAGGCCAATGCTGAGCAGAGAAAACCCCCGTGAGCAGCCCCAGGCTGGCCGTGGGCAGGCTGGGACAAACAGCATGGCTGGTGCTCTGCAAGGGCCCTGCAAGGGGGAGACCCTGGCAAGGAGCAGCAGAGCAGGGGCTGATCCATCCCCACTGCACTGGACAGCCCAGGGCAGCGTCCCAGAGCGTCCTCATGCACCTGCCAACAACATCCCCCCTCTGCAGCCCTGGCCTCTCCCCCAGCTCACACAGGTGCCGCATCCTTGCAGGCACAGACATGGCAGCACTGGCTCAGGAGCCCCTGTTTGCACTGCACAGAGCAGGTGTCAGCACCCCCATGGTGCTGCTGTGGGGAGATGGAGCTGAGTGAGCACAAATGCCATCAGCCCCTGGGCCAGCAAGGGCTGGGGATGGGAGGGAAACCACTCAGGTTTGTCGTGGCCTCTGCAGTCAGGCACAAAGTCAGTTCCCATGAACTGTCCGACTGCAGATGATGTTGGTCAGAGCCAGGGCTACCTGGCAGCCACCCCAAACTGCCCTGAGCTTTTCCTTGGCTTCACCTTTGTTTTCTGTACTCTTCATTCTTGCAGATTTCTTCCTATTTCCCATCCCTTCCCACCCCTTCAAGCAGTCCAACCCTGTTTGTCCTTTCTGCTCTGGACCCATCTTTCAGTTCCTGATTTGCCACGATGGGAACATCCCTTGGAGAGAAGGATCATCTTACAAGTGATTGTAATTCCTTACAAGGAATTGTCTGCATCCTCCTGCAGTGCCTTGTGCTGCTCCCTTGCCAGAGGCACCACAGGCCGGGGGGGGCACATCTGGGCTGGTGTGTCTGGGTGTGGGGCTCCCTTTTGTGGGCAGTGAGGAGGGGCTGGAGAGGCTCTGCAGGACTGACAGGATGGGCTTTGGGGCTGTGTGGAGAAGCTGAGGGACCTGGGCTGCTGTATATTCTGAAGAGGAGGCCCAGGGCTCATCCTGCAACTGCTCCAAGGGTGGTTTCAGAGAATCACAGAACCAGCCAGGCTGGAAAAGACCTTGGAGATCATATAAGTCCAATCTGTGCCCTAACACCACCTTGTCTCCCTGAGCCTCCTCCAGGATAAACATCCCCAGGTCCTTCAGCAACTCCTTCCAGGACTTCTGTTCCAGACTCCTCACCAGCCTTGTTGCCCTTCTCTGGACGTGCTTCAGGCCCAACCAAGTCCTTCCGAAAAAGATGGGCCCAGAACTGGACACAGCACTCAAGGTGTGGCCTCACAATTGCTGAGCAATGGGAAGAATCACTGCCCTGGTCCACTGGCCACACCATTCCTGATCCAGGCCAGGTGCCATTGGCCTTCTTGACCACCTGGACACACTGCTGGCTCATGTCCAGCCTGCTGTCCATCAGTGACCCCTGGTCCCTTTCTGCCTGGCCACTGTCCAGCCACTCTGTCTTTAGCCTGTAGCGCTGCAGGGGTTGTTGTGGCCAAAGTGCAGGACCCAACACTTGGTTTTGTTGGATTTGGACCCCAGATCCAGCCTGTCCAGGTGCCTCTGAAGAGCCCTCCAGCAGATCAACACTCCCAGCCAACTTGGTGTCACCATGGTTCCATGAGTCCCTAGAGTGTCACAATGGTCTCCATGATTCCATGAGGTCTCCCAGTGTGACAGTGTCCCTTTGGTTCCCTGGGACTCCATGGTGTCACAAAGTCCCTTGGATCCTTGGGCCGTACAAGTGCCACAATGGTGCCTTGTTTCCATGAGGACTCACAATGCAGCAATGCTCTCCTTGGTCCCACAGTGTCACAAGGGCCTCTTGGTCCCATGGGGCACCACGGTGTCAAACCTGTTTCCTTCATTCCATGAGTCCCTGATGAGCAGCTCTGGCTGCTTGCTTCCATGGGGCCCTGCAGTGTCACAATGGCCCCATCATCACACGAGGTCCTGCTCTGTCACAATGCTCTGCATGATCCCACAAGGCCCTGCAGGGTCACAGTGGCCCCTTGGCTCTGTGGTACCATGTCATACACAGTGTCACTTTGGTCCTCTCAGTTCCACGAGACCCCACAGTGTCACAATGGCCCCTTCCTTCCCCAGGGCCTGCAGTGTCACAATCATCACAGAATCACCCAGGCTGGAAAAGAACTTTGAGAACATGAATTCAAACCTGAGATCCAACATCACCTTGTCACACAGACCATGGCACTCAGTGACACATACTGTCCTTCCTGAAACACTTCCAGGGACGATGATTTACCCACCTCCCTCGGCAGCCCATCCCAATACCCAATCACACTTTCAGTGAAGAATATTTCCTAATGTCCAGCCTAATTGTCGCCTGGTGTTGCTCAAGGCTGTGTCCTGTTTCCCTGTGACTGTTCTCTAGAAAAAGAGCCCGACTTCCACCTGTATGCACCCTCCTGTCAGAGAGTTGTAGAGAGTGATGAGGTTCCAGCTGAGCCTCCTCTTCTCCAGGATAAACATCCTCAGCTCACTCAGCTGATTCTCACAGGACTTGTGTTCCAGACCCCTCACCAGCCTTGTTGTCCTTCTCTGGTCACACTCTAGCCCCTCCATGTCCTTCCTAAGTTTCTGGTCCAGAACTGGACACAGCACTAGAGGTGCTGCCCAACCAGTGCTGAGCACAGGGGAAGAATCACTGCCCTGGTCCTGCTGGCCACACCATTCCTGATCCATTGTAGTTCCAGATGTTGGATGAGGGAATTAGAGAGAGGAGGTGGGGACAAAGTGTTGTTTATTGTCATCCATGAAGGGTCTTGATTTTCATATCAATTCAGACTTCAGGTGTTCAATATCAATTGGACATTGCTGGTATCAATCAATACGAAAATAAATCAGGACAAAATACTTCTCCCTGCATTGTTTTCAATATAGTATATGGCATATTCACTATGAATACACTACTGAAATCTGTCTAATTAATCACAGAAGAATTGAAAACTTAAATTATTCCCAGGGGCTTTCTTGTTTGGGTGTTTTGAACAAATACTTTTGATTTTTTCTCACTGAAGCCCTGAACTGAAGCGGCCAAGAAAGAAGAATTTAATATTAAGTTTGTTGTGGATTTAACGTTGGCCAAATTGCCAGTGCACCCACTAGAATTATTGACTCATTTTCTGCTGTGAGATGGGATTAGGAGAAAGGCAAAACCAGCTCAAACTTTAAAGGGTACAAAGAAAAAACTTTATTACTAGAAACTACAAGAAAAAAAAATCTCAATAAAACTTTCAGAACATTTCTCTTCCCCTTACAACTTCTTTTCTTTCACACTGGTAATGCACAGAAACGGATCAGTCAATTTACCATCTCTATAAATAGCCTTTCACGAATTTACTTGTGTGAGGAGAACTTTTCATCAGTCTATGGAGATTTTACCACAAGAAAACAGATTTCTCCCAGCCTCTATGTCACAGTGAATCAGCCATTCAGGAGAATGTAAATCTGATCACTGTGTAAAAATCTCTTCCTCGACTTACAGTTTTCCCATGACTATTTTTGAGGACCATATCAACTTATGAGGCAGCACCCACAGGCTGAAGGCTTCCCCTCCCCCTTGGCCCAGGGGTTTTTGTAAAAACTTATCAGGGGCAGCATTCCAGCTATGCCATGGGCTGGTCTGGTCACTCTGGGGGGAGGGGGAAGCAGGCAGGATCTCAGCAGCCAATGGCGCTGTCTAGTAATCCCCCTTTCCCAAGTAACTCACAATTTGGAAGAGGACAGAAAGAGAAGAAATAGAAAACACAGAGAGAAAGACAAAAAAGATACAGAGATGCACACTCTTGGATTCCAGTACTGTTCAGACAGAAATTCCAAGAGGGGGTAGGGTCAAGATGTGCGCTTGCCTAGTGGTCTGCCTCAAATTCTCCTTGGTCTTCCTGGGTCCTTCCCCCGGGTAGGACTTTTGGTCATTTGGTCACTCAGGAGCTGGGCTGGGGCTCCAGGGTTAGGTGTGGAGCATTGCCTTTGGTGTGACACAGACCACAGGAGCAGGCAGGGACTTGGACTGAGCCCGTGCTCCGTGTTTTTTTAAGCCCCTGGGTCTTTGTGGGCCTCCCCCAGGTGGGACTTGTGATTGCTCTGGTAATCAGAGCCTGGGTCAGCACCAGACCCCTGTGTGACTGATTGACAGCTCATCCCGAGTTGTTTGGGACTTTGATCCCATCCAGCCTCTGACAGTGACCATGGTGACACTGCAGAACCTCATGGAACCACGGGTCAGTTGTGATAAGGACAGCAGCAGATCCCAGGACACCATGGAGACACCATGGAGCCTCATGGAACCAGACACCATTGTGACAATCTGGTGCCTCATGGATTCATTGTGACTCCAGACCCCTACGGAACCAAGGAGCCATTGTGAAACTGAAACGGGGAATTAAAATTAAAATTAATGAGTTAAGGGTAAAAACAGAGGAGGATGCTTTAACTAGAAGGGGACTGACAAGATTTTCTGAATGCTTAACATTCACTGTCTTTGCAAGGACAGGAGGACAGAGCGAGGCTTCAAGATAAGATAAGAGGGCCAAGAACGTGCAAGCAGGATGGAAGAGAGAGGCCCCTTCCAGATAACGGGGATTCCTTAGACCCCTGAACCAGCAAAAACTGGTATCAAGGTCTGGAATGGAACCTAAGACTAATATGCAAAGAAGGTTAAAAGTTCAAACTGAGAGGAAGACTGCTTACTTCATCCCAGACAGCCACCAGAACAACCAACAAGGAGCAGTGTGCAGTCACAAAGTGCTGTGGAGCTAATTTTAATATGAAGCAGGGACAGGGGGGATTAGAAAATGAATGTGTATTAGGTGCATTCTGCAATCCTAGTTTGTAGAGAATAAAAAGAGAGGTGCAGGTCACCAAAGGTGTGCATGTTTTTGGAGGAGCTATCCCCCATGCACCTCAGTGCTGAATAAAATACATACCTATAACTTACTTTGTGGGTTATAAAGTTTTTCTGTGCATCAGTTTGGATGACCCTGCTGCTCCCCTGAGATTTTGGGGTGCCCTCTTTGCCCATCTCTGAGCTGGAGCCGGTGCAGAATGCCACCTGCACCGACCACACAGACCAAAGCACCTGGGTGTACCTGCGCTGCATCATCCCTGAGTAACTCAGGGCTCCCTCCCACCTCTGGGGCCCTTGTCAGGAGTTTTGGGGTACCCCTGAATGTTGGGGTGCCCCCCGACAGCCCCCCCACCACGGAGGCTCATCTGTGTCAACATTGACCAAAAGGATGCAACAGTGGCCATTATCTTTTCCCAGCCCATCCAGGAGAGTCGGGACACTTGGGTGCTCCAAACATCACCCGGACATCCCCCAAAATCACCTGGATACACCTGGGTAGCCCCCAGTATATCCTGGATCACCGCAAAAATCACCTGGATAACCTGGGTACCTCTTGGATAACTGGATCACCCAAAACCCCTAGGGCCCCCAAAACTGGTGTCCCAAAAATCCTAATTGCTTTGACTGGGTGGACCTGGTGTCCCTAAATCTGCTTTGACTGTAATGGTCAAACCTGGTGTCCCTAAATTCCCATTGACTTCAATGGCTGAACCCAGTGTCCCAAAAATTTTGTTGCTAAAAATCTCAATTTTGGCCTCAGAATTCCCAGAATTTGAACTGAAAACAGAGATTTTTGGGTTTACCTGGAGGTACAGGCCACAGATATGGGATCAGGGATTCGGAATTGACTTCCAGGAATTCATCCAGGACTTCCAGAGAATCAACATCATGATCTTGGAAGGGAAATTCCTGAAATTCAGCCCAACATTTCCACCAAATTTACCCAAATTGTCCCATTTTAGCACCAAAGTTCCACAAAAGTTCTGTTGAATTTAATGGATAGGCTGGGTGTTCCTCAATCCACCTAGACTTAAACAGGATAGACCTGTCTCTAAATCCCTATTGACTTTATTGGGGTAGACCTGGTATCTTTGAATCCCTATTGATTTCAAATGGCAGATTTAATATCCAAAATATGCCTATTAGAATATTATTATTACAGAAGATGAGCAACTCAGAGACATTGTAAAAGACAGTTTATTGCTTTATTGCACCAGTCTCATAGAAGGGTGAGACATTAAAGGTGTTACATCCAATGTCATAATATCAGAAGCCATCTAATACTTAGTTACAATGCCTTCTATTAGTTTTTTAGCCAATCACATATTTCTATGAACTTTGCTAACATCTTTTTACACCAATCATTAATTGCTTTGCTTCCCACGGCTTTGCTGCCATATGCATTTTTCAACCAATCATATAACACTTCACAAACTTGTAATGATACATCTTAAACTTCTAACTAACTGTATAACAGGTTCTATTGCTATACTTGAAAATCTTTTCCTATCTTACTTAACATACTGCTTTGCTTAACAAATACATATCTCTGTTTGGTTAAAACAAAATTCTACTTAAACAACAAACTTACATTCTTCTTTTTTGTCTATTTTACTTTTAATGCTCTAATTCTCCAAGCTTTCTCCAAGGTCTTAGGTTGAACCTTGTTTCCATCTCGGTCTCTGAGCCTGTATGCACAAGGCCCTGAGAGGTCACCGTGCCTGCATTTCCCACACCACCTCTCATCTCTGCCTCCCATTTCCTGCTCTAACTGGAACCTGGGGACACTTTCTCAGTCATGTCCCTCACTGGGACCCATGAACGGTATCAGGAACTTTGGAGTTTGACTGAAATCTTGAGAGGTTTCCTAACAAATCATGGTCCTGCCTTGATTTCCTCTGGTCTGGTGCAGTTTATTCGGAAGGTTTTGAACTCCAGTTAAGGTAAAATATGTCAAAGAGCTTCTTAGACATTTCTATGGAAATATCCATTCCTATTTTCAAGGGTATATTTTATTACTGTTCTCTTTAGAGCAGAGGTGATTGCAGCATTCTGTGGTTGATCTTTGTGAAAATGGATTTATAAAGGATTCTCAAAGCCTGACTGAAAGCTCACATAGTCTTGTATATTTGTATGCAAACCCTGAGATAAGGTGTGCGGACTTAGAAAAGCTATGGAATACAGAGGATATTGTTGAGAACAAGATTGAACTAGAAACAACTTTCAAACCATGGCTTTGCAAAAAGACCAGATATTTTTGTGAGCTAGAACTGTAGAAGAAGCATTGTGGCAAGACCACGTAGGGTAAAATAAGAGGTGATTGGTGTTAGAAGTATTAGCACCATGTGTGGCAAAGGTAATAGGCTAAAAACCATTTCTAAGGTATTTTAACCAGGAAATAACATGACATCTGATAAAATGGCATTGAGTTTTCCATCTCTCATGCTTCACACTTCAACAAGATTGATTATGGAATAAAATCTTTTCAAACGCCTCCCAGTTGCCCTGTCTCTGTAGAGCTAGGATTTCCCAACAGTGCTGTGTCCCTGGACATCAGTCCCTGAGAGGAAGCTGAAGGAAAACGCCTCGAGAATTCAAAGTCATATTCAAACTCCAAAGTTTTAATGGTTCCCACTGAGCGATAGGACTCAAAACGTGTCCCTGGGTTCCTGTTAGAGCAGAACACTAGTGGCAGGGATGACAGGAGTGGACAAACAAGGGAAAGGTGTCTCTGATGCTGAGCAAACCTGGATGTGTTTCAGGAATGCAAAAGGGCCAAGGGCTGAGCCCCAGCCCCTGGCAAGGCAGATCCTGTCCCTCCCTCATTGCTCAGGGCCCTTCCTGGGCCACTGGGCTCTGGGGATGTGCAATGCCAAGGGCAGGACCATGGGGCGGCCCCTGCCAGGCTGCTGAGCAGGGTCAAGGAGGCAATGAGGCCCCAGCACAGCAAGGCTCACTTGTCCCCTGCTGGCCTCAGGCCCAGGGCCAGCAGCCATGGCCCAAGTGCTGCAGCAGTTGGCTCTGGCAGGGCCTTTCAGCTGCTGCCCATCCCTGTGCCCTCTGCAGCCCAGGCTGTCCTACGGTGTCCATGCCCTGCGCCTCTGTCCCTGCTGTCGTCATCCCCCGGCTGCCCCACCTCGCTGGCCCTTCCTTTGCTGACAGCTCTGCGTCCTGCCTGCCTCTGCCTGGCCACACAAAGCCTTGGGCTGACTTTCTTTCTTCAGCTGTTCTCTACTATGTCAAAAGGATCCACCATCTCTGAAACCACCCTTCCATCCCTCCCAGGGCTCTCCTCTGCTGTGCTCAGCCTCCACCCCACTGAGCACAGAGCTCCTGTTTCCCGATATAATGGTGCTTGAGACCTCCAAACCCCGGCTTTTGAAATTTGTGGGCCCTCTCCCAACATGTTGGTAAATGAAAACATGCTGCTCATGGTCTCTGAATATCACCAGAGGACAAGGCAGACAGACCTGTGTGTCCTGGATAGTTTTGTCTGCCGTAATCCTTGAATAGTTGGAATTTTGGAGGTACAACCTCAGTTTTGGCCATTGACACCTAATTGAGAAGGGCAATATTTTCCACAGGAAGAAAAGCACTCAATGTTTGGTGTCAGATGAGAGACAGCCCACAGGAGGCCATGGCCAGACAGAGTAGTCTATCCTGGCAGATTTTGACTGGGAGCAATCCTTGTATATGGAGAACATTTTATGGGGAGTAACACTTTTAGCCTTTGGCACCTGGAAAGATGGATGGTTCTGTTCCATAGGAAGGAAACAACCAAGCCACAGTGCTCCAGGGGCAGATGAGAAGGAGCCCTACACAAAACAGGATCAGGTAGATCTTTAAGGCGATCCCTGGAAAGCCAAACCATCCAGATCTCTTCCCTGTTGCCTTCATTCTATGAGGCCCCTCCGTGTCACAATGTTCTCCTTTCTTCCAAGTGTCACAATGGCCCCTTGGTTCCATGAGGCCCTGCAGGGTCACAATGGCTCTTTGGTTCATTGTCACAGTGGTCTCCATGATTCCATGGCGCCTTGCAAGGCCACAATGGTCTCTATGGATCCCTGCAGGATCCCACTCACCGGCCCCTTGGATCCGTGAGATCCCCAAGGTGTTACAATGTCCCCCATAGGAAGGAAAGAACCGATCCCCAGTGTTGCAGGGGCAGTCACCAGAGGTCAAGATTAGACAGTAGTGGCTGATTTTGTCTGGGATCTCTCCTTGGATATACAGAATTTTAGAGGTGGAATACCAAATTTGGATTTTAATACCTGGAGGAGAATGATGGTACTTTTCCATAGAAAGGAAAGCACAGAACATCAGTGTTTTAGGGGCAGATGAAAGGCGGCCATCAGAGACCAAAGCCAGCCAGACCTCTCTGTCCTGGCAGCTTTTGTCTGAAAGCAACCCTTGGATATAAGGAGTTTTGGAGATGGAACCCAAATTTTGGCCATTTCTGCATTGAAAAATAAAATGGTTCTCTTCTATAGGTAGGGAATCATAGAGGCCAAGTATTTAAAAAGCAGAAGGCAGATGAGAGGTGGCTCCTGAGAGGCAAAGCCAGCCAGACCTGTTTGTCCTGGCAGCTTTAATCATGGAGAAGTCTTTGGATATACAGAATTTGGAGCACTGAGTCTCAATTTTGACCACGGACACCTTGACAAGAAAGACAGTTCCTTTCCATTGGAAGGAAAGCACTGAGCCCCAGTGTTTCAAAAGAATGTGAGAGGAAGGCCCCAAGTGCATCCAGACCTGTCTATCGTGGCAGCTTTCACTTGGGAGCAATCCTTGGATGTACAGAGTTGTGGAGGTAGAATCCCACTTTGGGCCATGGTCGAGATGGATGTTTTTTGCATAGGAAAGAAGAGTGAGATGTCCAAGTGTTTTAGAAGAAGATGAGAGGCGGCCACCCATGAGCCAAGCCAGCCTGATCTGTCTCTCCTGACATCTTTCACCTGGGGGCTATCCTTGGACACAGGGATTTTTGGAGATGGAATCTCAGTTTTGCTTGTGGGTTCCTGGAATGTAAGAAGAGTTCTTTTTATTACAAAAGCACAGAGCCCCAGTGTTTCCAAAGGCAGATGAGAGCCAGCCCTCAGGAAGCCAAGGCCAGCTAGACTTGACAGTAATGGCAGCTTTTGTCTGGGAGCTGTCCTTGGATCTAGGGAATTCTGGAGGTGGATTATGGCCCAATTTTGGTCATGGGCACCTGGAGGACAAGGATGATTCATTCCATAGGAAGGAAATCACAGAGCCTCAGTGTTTCAGTAGGAAGGTTCATTTCCATAGGAAGAAAAGCACAGAGCCTCAGTGTTTCAGAAGCAGATGAGAAGCCACCATCCACATGCCAGGGTCATCCAGACCTGTCAGGTGGCCCCCAAGAGGCCCAGCCAGCCAGATTTGTTCAGATTTGTTCCCTTGGTTCCATGGGCCCCACAGTGTCACAATATTCTCCTTAATTCCATGAGTCCCTGTAGTGTAACAGTATTCTCCTTGTCACAATATTCTCCTTGCTTCTGTGGTGCCACAAAGTCCTCTTGCTTCCATAAGGTCTGGCAGTGTCACCATGGCCCCTGGGCTCCATGTGGCCCCACTGTGTCACAATGGTTCTTGTGACAATGGTTCTCTGCTTCTTGGTTCTACAGGCCCCACAGCTTCATCACTGACGCTTGGTTCCATATGGGTCCTGAGTTTCACAATGATCCCTTTGATTCCATGAGGCACGAGAGTGTCACAATGGTCTCTGTGGTTCCATGAGGTTTCATAGTGTCTCCATGGTGTCTCCACAGTTTCATTGGATCTGCATTGTCTCAACAGCCCTTTGGTTCCATGAGTTTCTGTACTGTCAACAATGGTTCCAACGAGGGCTTGATGTGTCAAAATGGCTCCTGTTTTCCGTGACATTCCATAGTGTCATGTATGGAAAATTCCGCTATGAAAAGCCAGTGCCCATAAAGGTAACAGGGGAGTCCTTCAGCTTTATTTGAATAAAAGGAAAGAGTCCACCAGGGTACACGCCCACAGTTTTCTCTCTTGAGGTTCCAGAGTGTGCAGCCTTCATTTATCCTAAACTCCTGGCTGCACATTGCCCTCTTCCTTTCCCCATTGGGCAAGGTACTAGGAAGGTACAGCCTTCCAAAACTGTCTGCCACATCTTCCCCTGTTGAACCTGTCATTTTAAGCCAAACTTCATAAACTCAAGGTTCTGCAGACCCACTTGTCTGTTTCAGGAGCCAAGATGTCTGGACTCTCTAATAAACCTGTTGATTGAAGTTAATAGAGACATTAAGACGCATTTCAAAGATGTAAACACCTATACCTTCAGTCATCTCATTGTCTGTAAAGGCATCTTCCCTACCAGTAGCACTGGACTCCTTGAGTTCTGTGAGACCCCACGGTGTCACAACTGACACATGATTCCATGAGGTTCCATAATGTCTCCATGGTGTCCCTGGACCCGCATTGTCACAACTGACCCAGGGTTCCATGAGGTTCCGCAGTGTCACCATGATCGCTGTCAGAGGCTGGATGAGATCAATGTCCCAGACACCTCGGGATGAGCTGTCAATCAGTCACACATGGGCTGGTGCTGACCCAGGCTCTCATTGCCCCAGCAATCACAAGTCCCACCTGGGGGGAGGCCCACAAAGGCCCAGGGGCTTAAAACATGGAGCAGGTGCTCAGCCCATGGTCTGTACCCTGCCTTCTGCTGGGGTCTGTGTCTCACCCACACTGGAACCCGAGGTGTTGGTAGCTATGTGTGTGTCTTTCTATAGAGCTTCTGTCTTTCTGTCTCTCTCTCTCTCCTCTCCTAATGCTCTTTATACGGATTGGTTTTCGGTATCTCTACAACTGAAGTGTTTAAGGGTTTCTAAGGTTAAATGGATTAAGTTAATGAAGTTGAATTGGATGTTATATGAAATCCTTTTCAAGCATTCCTTGATTTTCCATACATTGCCAGTAAAATTTTGTGTCATTTTGACCTCTTGAGAATATCTTGCTGGTGATTCTCCTGTGCACCAAACTCAAGTAAAGGAACCTTTGGTCACCCCCAGCATTTCAGTGTTCTGGGGTGTTACAGCCCCTCAGGCTCACAATGGCCTCTTGTTTCCATGGGGCCCTGCAGTGTCACACTGGCCCTTGGTTCCATGAGCATCTGGAGTGTCACACAGGGTGATGCCATTTGTCCTTGCTGCCCCTCCCATCCCAGTGCCCAAGGAACAGCCCCGAGCCACCCGTGAGGGACAGGCCCTGCTGGGCCAGGCCTGGGCTCAGCCCTTGGCCTTTCTGCTGCCTCCAACCATCCCAGGCCTTGCTCAGCATTGCAGTTCCTGCTCACAGCCTTTGGCTCCTGCAATCCTGCCCTCAAGGATCTGCTCTCAGCAGTCCCTGGGGAGCCTTTGGCAGTCCCTGCCCTCAGTGGGGCCACTGATGCTCCAAGGGACTTGGAGTTTTGCTTCTGACTCCTTGAACAACTTCTTCCACTTTCCCTCAGTGCCTCAGGGTCCTGGATTCAGCCCCAAATCCAAATATGGGGATCATTAAAATACAGAAAGCCCTCAGGGTCTCTTTGTCTTCTTTCAATTGTCTTCAAGTCCCAGGGCTTTTGCTGCTGCTTGGAGAAAGTTTGGACATCTGTTAAGGAACGGGATTTCAAAGAGGAACTCATGATTATTTTTTTTAGTCAAGAGACTATTTTTATTTTCAGTTTAGAGAAGAGATGATTGAAGCATTCCCCAAGTGATCTTGATGCTGAATGCCTCCTTAGGAGGTCTGGGGACACAGAAGAATGAGCTGTTGCAGGCTAACCCTGTTTGGGTGACCTGCTCCTCACCCCCAGCGTCACCATGTCTGGCATCATCCACCTGGGACTGACATCCCTGTGCCCTGCATCAGAACCGTGTCCCCTGAACTGTGCAGCTGGGTGTCCCAGCCCATTGCAGCATGTCCCACCTGCTCTCCTCAGGGCTCCACCTGCACACAGGCCCAGGTAAAATTTTCCTCTTGGTAAGGAAAGAATGGAAAACCTGCGAAGGTTTCCTAAACAGCAAACCCCACTCAGGAGTCACATGCTCAGTCCAGGCTGCCTGGAATGATGTCAGCTTTCTACAAGTGACAGTGTGACCAGAAATTGATATCTGTAAGCAGAATTTTCTGTGTCTTCCAACTGAATTCTCTGTCCCTCTCCTTTCCCTGCATCTCTGTTGCAGACAGAAATTGCTGGTGCCATTGTCACCTTTAACCCCTCTCTTGATTGCAGACACTTTTTCCCAAGTGGGTTAAGAAGTTGTTGCTCAATGTCTATGCAAAGCTTTTGTATCCTCACGGAACCAATTGTCTCCATGGGAAGGAGACAATTGTGACAGTTTGGAGCCTCACAGAAACAAGGCTCCATTGTGACACTGAGGAAAACTACAGAATCAAGGAGACCCTTGTGACACAGCGAGGCCACATGGAACCAACGGTCCATTGTGATAGTGCAGATCCAAGGAGATCCACGTGGTGACACTATGGGACCACATGGATCCAAGGGGCCACTGTGACACTGAAGAGCTTCATGGAACCCAGGCTCCATTGTGATATAGCAGCGCCTCATTGGAACAAAGGAACCATTGTTGACAGCACAGAAACCCATGGAACCAAGGGGCCATGGTGACACAGCAGGGCCACATGGAACCAAGGAGACCAGTGACATTTAGGAACATTGTGGGACCGATGGTCCATTATGGCACTGCAGAAACAAGGAGACCATTGTAACTGAGGAACCCCATGGGACCAAGATTCCACTGTTACACCGTGGGGCTCTGTGGAACCAAGGGGAGCACAGTGACACTGCAAAGCTTCATGAGACAATGGAGACTATTCTAACACTTCAGGACCCACTGGGACACAAGAGACCATTACAGCACGGCAGGGCCTCATGGAATCAAGGCCACTACAGTGAACAGTGTGGGTCTGCATGAGAAGGAGGGTCCATTCTGACACCTAGGAACCAAGAGTATCATTGTGACACTATGGGGCACCATGGAACCAAAGGTGCATTATGATACAACAGAGCCTCATGGAATGTTAGAGGCCATTTTTACACTTTGAGGCTTATGAAACCAAAAGGCCATTGTGGCACTTCAGAGTCTTGTGGAGCCAAGGGGACACAGTGACACTGTGGGGCTTAGTGAAACCAATGACCTGTTGTGATAATACAAGGCCTCATGGAATCATGGAGACTATTCTGACACTACAGGCCTCATTGAACTAAACGACCATTGAGACACTGCAAGGCCTCATGGCATCAAGGGAGCCTTGTGAAACCATGAAGCCCCAAGGAAACAAGAGGCCAGTGTGACAAACTGGGCCTCATGGAAACAAGAATCCAGTATGACACTACAGTTTTGACACTGCAGGGCTCCACGTAATCAAGGCACCACTGTGACACTGCGGGGCCCAATGAAAACAAGGGAATATGTGACAGGTCTGGTTGGCTTGGCCTGACTGGTGCAACTGCCCGTGGCATGTTGAGGGTCTCTTCTCATGTGCCCCTTAAACACTGGAGCTCTGGGCTTTCCTTCAAATGGACAAGAACTGTCTTTCTCATTCAAGCATCCACAGCCCCTTGGATGGATCCCCGAAATGGGATTCCCCCTTCAAAATTCCCAGTATCCAAGGATTTATCCCAGAAGAAAAGCTGCCATTTCCAAAAACTTTGGCTGCCCTTGCCTTCCTTAGGGCTGCATCTCACTTGCCTTCAAACACTGGGGCTCAGTGCTTTCCTTCCTATGAAAATGAACCATCCTTCTTCTCCAGGTGCTCATGGCTGAAATCCGTATTCCTCCTCCAAAAGTCCTAGATCAAAGATTGTTCTTACACAAAAGCTGCCATTACAGACAGGTCTTGCTGGCTTTGGCCTCCTGAGGGCCAGCTCTTACCTCCCTTCCAGACACTGGGGCTCTGTGCTTTCCTTTCTGTGGAAAAGAACTGGCCTTCTCCTCTAGGCAAATCGGGCGGAAATCTGGATTAAACTTTTAAAATTTCGAATAACCAAGGTTTGCTCTCAGGCTGAATTACCAAAATATGAGTATTGGTCTAATACCGATACTGAACTGTGACAGACAAAAGACTCTCTAATAATTTGAAGTTAGAAAGTGTATGTTTATTCAGTGCTGGGCAGCACCGTGAGGTAATCCTCTAATACACACTGCAGAATCACAGGTGATCACAAAGTCTATTTATTAGCAAAGGATTCAAACAAATACATATTCATGATAACAGCCCCTCCCATCCCCCGCTTCCTATGATAATTAGCTAGAATAGCTATTAAGCAGGCATGATTGACTTCTTAAATTAAGTCTGGAGTCGTTTCATGGGGAGGGGTCTTAAAAGGAGGAAGTAAGGTGAGTCTTCCTCACCCTAAACATTTTACCTTTTCTGTCACTGACAATAGAAATGATTTCTGGGGATAGTCCAGTTTTCCAAATAATGGGTTTCTGGTTTCATTGCTTATGTTCCTTTGGATCTGCTCACTAGTTTAGTCTTTTCCCACTGTAAGCACAGCTGAGCAAACATGAAATGACAGTCAATTAATTATTTAAGTTTCAGATAAGTACTCCCTTTTAACTTTTAATTGTTTTAAGCACAGTAACTAAAATCCTCATTTTCTAAGATTAGTGTTTCATTCCCCACTTCTCCTTTGAAATGAGTAAATCCTTTTACTCAATATGGGGATTTCTCTTCATCTATCCAAGATGCATGGCAGCCATCTCTTAAGACCAAGCCATACGCCTTTGATAGTGATGCTAAGTCTGCTACTTGTCGTAATATTCTCCAATTCCAAACAAATACAGCAATAAACAAAATCAAACTTATACTGACTAAAATAAGCAGCACAGTGATTGGGTGAATCAAGGCATTAAGCAAACCAATTGCTGTTAGTGACCATCCAAACAGCACATCCCACCAATGATGAGACAGATGTTCTTCAAATATTTTAAAAACCGCTTTTATGGTAGTAAAATTGCAAACACATAAATTGAATTGAGTCTCATATTATTATGGTGGGATATGCCGTTCTGAGACAGACACAACCTTGTCCTATATATACAATTGAAGTTGTCTGCTTGGTTAGAAGCATTTCAAAGTGGCAAATGCTTTGGTCCGTGTCCAGGCAAGTATCTTTGTGATCAAGATTAAACCATTTTGATGCACATCCTTCAATTTTATGTCTAAATTCAGGACATGTGGTCAAACATTTGTCAGAGCATCCAAGACCAACTTGGATGAGTTCCATGGGTGGATGGTGAGCCTCAGGGAACCAATCTTGTACGAATGCATATTCACATTTCCAAACATTCCTCCCTTCCCACATCCTTGCATTCATGACCCTTAACATTTTGCTCAAAGCCCTACGAGAGTAGGGATCGTAAGCTTTCCCTTGGTATCCATAAATCCTGGTTTCATTGTACTGAGGTGGTGTTGCTTTGACTCTTATTATAGTCGTGGCAATGACCACAAGGGTCACAACCATTCACATTATGTCCATGATAACTGCAAATCCATTACTCGCTGTTCTTGGTGAATTTCAGCTTCAGGTCTCCGTCGCCTGGTACAATTTTCCAAATTTCTTCAGGAGCCTTCTTCACTCGGGAGTGATGGATCCACGCCTTCTGTTCTTTGATCTTGACTGCCGTGAAGGTGGTGAGGAGTACCTGGAATGGTCCTTCCCACTGTGGCTCCAAAGTCCTCTCTACAAAAGACTGAACATATACATAATCCCCAGGTTGTACATCATGTACTGGCCCATCTAATTCTCTGCTTTGGGCCCCAGCCACATATTTTCCAATTCCTCTAAGTTGTTTATTCAGGGCCACCATGTATTTGTGTAGAGTTTCTTCCTCTACTTGAATGGGTGTTATTCCTTCTTGGACTGCATATGGTCTCCCATACAATATTTCAAAAGGGCTTAATTTCCCTTTTATTCTTGGTTTTGTTCTAATCCATACTAATGCCAGTGGAAGAGCCTGGGGCCAAGGCAAAATTGCCTCTTGCCTCAGCCTAACAATTTGTTGTTTGATCATATGGTTCATTTTCTCTACTTGGCCACTAGATTGAGGGTGATATGGAGTATGCAATTCCCAATCCATCCCCAGGTGGTGACTAATTTGCTGTACAATTTTCGAGATAAAACGTGGCCCTCTATCAGAAGATATAGTGGCTGGGACTCCAAAATGTGGTATTATTTGTTGTAACAATGCCTTGGTCACCTCTCATGCCTTAACTGTCCGGGTAGGGAAGGCTTCTAGCCATCATGAAAAGGGATTTGTTAACACTAATTGGTAACGATTGGTAACCCCCCTTTCCTGGGCAATTCCGTAAAATCAATTTGCCATTGCTGCCCAGGTTCACAGCCCTTCCCAATTTGTCCAACTTTAGGCTTCAGAAAGTTTTTAGGATTAGTTCAGAGGCAAGGACCACACTGATGAGTTACTTGTGTAACTGTGCCTTGTAATTTTCTCTCCTTTAAATAATTTACAGGGCGTCCATTCCCCAGCGTGTTTTCTCATGTTCTTTTAGCACTAGTGACCACAACAAGTAAGAACGTACTACAACTTTTCCTTCTTTGGTTACAGCCCACCCTTCCTGGTTATAAGTTGCTTCTTCTTCCTTAATAAGTTTTGTATCCTTTTTGCTATATACTGGCTTAACTTCAATGGAGATCTTTCCGTCTGGAATTAATGCTGCCTCGACTATTTCATTGGGTACCTCACCTTTGGCTGCATCTTTTGCCTCTCGGTCTGCCAGCATATTTCCTTCTTCCAATTCTGAGCTCACTTTTTGGTGTGCCCTGATGTGCATAATAGCTACCTTTTCAGGTAACTGAACTGCATCTAATAGTTTTAGTATTTCTTGTGCGTGTTTAATATTTTTTCCTTGTGAGTTCAGCAGTCCTCTTTCTTTCCAAATAGCTCCGTTTGCATGAACCACTCCAAATGCATACCTTGAGTTTGTATAAATGTCAATTTATTTTTCTTTTGCCATCTCTAAGGCCCAGGTTAAGGCGACTATTTCAGCTTTTATGCAGAGGTATTTGTTGGCAATGGTCCAGATTCTATTACTTTTCTGCTTGTGGTAACTGCATACCCATCATATCTTTTTCCACTGATGATATAGCTACTCCCATCAGTGAACCAGCTCTCAGCATCCTCGATGTCCTTCAGATCTGGGTGACTGGAGTAGGTGGCTTCAATGTTCTCCAGGCAGTCATGGATAACTGGTTCTCCCATATTCCTGCTAAGGAAAGAAGCTGCGTTCACAATGTTAATTACCATCTTTTTAACATCATCTTGTTCTACCAGTATGGCCTGGTACTTTAGAAATCTTTGTGGGGAAAGCCAATGCCCCCCTTTCGCCTCCAGGACTGCAGACACTGTGTGGGATACTAGCACGGTCATCTTCTGGCCTAGGGTGAATTTGCGTGCCTCTTGGATGTTCACTGCTACTGCTGCAACTGCTCTGAGGCACCCTGACCACCCCTTGGCTGCCATGTCCAGCTGTTTGGAGAGGTAGGTGACTGCCCTCTGGTACGGCCCTAGGTCCTGTGCTAGTACTCCCAGAGCAATCCCTTGTTTTTCATGAGAAAACAGAAAGAATGGTTTACTCACATCTGGAAGTCCCAGGACTGGAGCTAACATAAGAGCTTTCTTTAGTTGGTTGAAGGCTCGTGTTGCTCCTGTTGTCCACTGAAGATCCTTGCTCCCTTCGTCCAATCCACACATGCCTCTTGGGTCTGGGTGGCTATTAAGAGGTCATCCACGTACTGAAGCACTTGTCCTTCTCTTGGTGGGGGTTCCCAAGACTCCAAATGCTTTGCCAGCTGTTGTCCAAATATAGTAGGGGAATTCTTGAACCCCTGGAGCAGTACACACCATGTGAGCTGAGTTTTACATCCGGTTTTAGGATTCTCCCATTCAAATGCAAAAATTTTCTGGCTGGCATCATGGAGAGGGAGGCAAAGAAAGCATCCTTCAAATCTAAAACTGTAAACCAGGTTAGTTCAGATGTTAAAAGTGTTGGCAAGGTGTAGGGGTTAGCAACCACTGGGTATAAATCTTCAGTTATCTTATTAACAGCTCTTAAATCCTGTACTAACCTGTATGATCCATCAGGCTTTTTCAGGGGCAAAATAGGAGTATTAAATCAGATTGACACTCCTTTAATAATTCTGTTTGCAAAAAGTTTTCTATGATTGGACTAATTCCTTCTCTGTTTCCCTTTTCAAGGGATATTGTTTGACCCTTACCGATTATTCTCTTTCCTTAAGCCGGATTTGTACTGGTAGAGCATTCATTGCTCTCCCAGCTATATTAAGAGGCCCACACTCCAGGGAATACCTGATCCTTTATTTGCTTAATAATTTCTTCTTCATTTTTAACTTCAATTTTTTTGGTTATTAGCATTAAGCTTAACAATTTCATATATTGTTGGTCTTTTACCTTCAAACAAATCTCCCCATTTTTAAATATTATTTTTGCTTCCAGCTGCTCTAGCAGATTCCTGCCCAACAGTGCAGATGGAGCTTTAGGCATATACAAAAATTGATGAATCTCCCACTGTTTTCCCAATTTGTACTTTAATGGTTTGCAAAAATGTGCTTTTTCAGATTGGCCAGTTGCTCCCTTTACTACAACATAATCATTTGTTATAGATATCAGGGCCTTGTTTAACACCGAATATGTTGCCCCTGTGTCTACTAAAATTTTCACCTCTTTTTCATTGTTCCCTAATTCGATTATAACCAGAGGGTCCTCTAGGGTAGGGCCCTCCAATCCCCTTCAGTCTTCCTTTACGTGAGCCACCACCCCCTCCCATTTTCAGTCACCTTTTCTCTGTTCGTCACCCCTTCTTATTCTGGACACTGGTTTTTCCAGTGTCCAAATTTCTTGCAAAATGCACATTGGTTCTTTTCCAGTCAGGGTGGTCCTTGTTTTGGGGGACCATGCTCACATTTCCCTTTTACATTTTCCTGTATTATTGCTACTAGTATCTTTGTCCCTGGTTTACACCCCCCTTCCCGATTGCTGAAAACTCTCCATGCCTCATCTAGCAAAGTCTCCAAATTCCGACTTGCTGGGTCCCACATCTTCTGGAGCTTTCTTCTGATGTCACCAGTAGATTGCCATAAAAACAAGTTTACCAATTGTTGTATTCCCTCATCAGATTCAGGATCCAGGGTGGTGTGCCAACGCATTGCCTCTAGCAATTGGTCTAGAAATTCAGAAGGAGATTGAGAGGAATTCTGTTTAATAATATAAAGGGCTGACCTATTTATAGTCCTAGGAATTGCTCTTTCCAGTCTTTTATTATCAATTCCTAATATTTTGTTAGCCATGCTCTTCCCTCTGGCCTATTAGCATTCCAACCTGGGTCCTGAATGGGAAATACATCCTAACATCATCCTGTATTATTCTACAATCATCCTCAGCCAGATCTTTAGCCACCTTTAAAACCATCTGCCTCTCTGATTCTGTTAAGGAATCAAGTAGTATCTGAATGTCAGTCCAATCAGGCCTATGTTGTTTAACCATAAATTTCAACCCAATAATTTTTAGCAATCTTTTCCCAGGAATCTAAATCCCAGGCAGTAAAGGAGACACTGACTAACACTATCTCCCCCTCAGAGGTGACTGTTTCCCTTAAAGGGGCTTGTATGGCCTCTCTCATTTTTCTTTGGGTCCTTGATGCTATAGGGCCCTGTGGGGAGCGCTCTTCCTCCTCACTGTCACTGGAGGGTAAGGGTGGATACAGTCGGGTTGGCTCCTGTGGCTCGGGAATTGGGGGGAGACTCCCATATTAATTACTGTTGTCTCAAGTGAGGATGAAGCAGGGGATGAAGCAGGGGTAAAACCTGAAGTTGATGGCAATTCCAAATCTGCTTCCCCTACCACCCTCCCCTTTCCTTGTCTTTTAGGGGGTGGTCTGAGCAATTCCTCTGTCTCCTCTTCCTGAGTCTCCATACAATATACCTTATCAGGATGTGTACACCTTTGATTTATTGAGCATGTGCTGCAACACCTCCTGGGTTTTTCCTTATTAGCTTTATTATCTTTCTGGAGAGCCAACACTAAAGGGTCAGAGAGTGGTCTAATTCCACAAGCCCTTTGCCACTCAGGGTGATTCCTAACGGTGAAAAACATGTCAGCATAAGTAACTTCATGCCATTTCTGCTCATGCCTAAGGAAAAGCATCAGCTGTACCAAAGTGTTATAGTCCAACGTCCCTGATGGGGGCCACTTCGCCCCCTCCTCAAATTTATAAAGTGGCCATCACTGCGTGCACAACTTAATAAACTCTCTTTTAGTTTCTGTATCCCTATGATCCAACAACTCTTTCCAATATGCCAAAACACATCTCAAAGGACTACCTTTAGGAACCTCTTTGCTTTCACTTGCCCCTATACTGAAAATTCTTTTTCTCTCAAAACCTTTTAACCTTATCCCAGCTCCAGAGCTTCATCTAGCACTAACTTGGTGCAAAAATCTTCTACTTATACACTTGTCTAACCCACAATTCTCGACAAACTACACAATGAAACACAACTCACAGGCTACAGTCACAGCCCTCTCTTGGACAGGGAAGTTCCTTTGTCCTCGGATCCCCCTCCCTGAACCTTCTATTCCTTGGCATATAATTTTATCAGCAAAGGAAAAGGGAAAGGAAAAAAGCAACCAACCAAAAAAAGAGTTAACAGTCTGTCCTGGTTTGAAGGACAGGTGTCTGCCAAGAAAGGCAGAAATTTTCCTTTGAAACAGAGACCCAAATTCCACTCCCCCCCAAATATTATAAACATTTGAATCAAGGACTCTGAGGCAGAGATAAGGGGGTAGGAATAACAGCTCTTTTACTAATATATCTAACTGTACCAGCAGAAACAACAGCAGTTGTTAAAATTACTAACAAAACAGAACAGATAACTCGGTTCCAGTCCTTTCTTTAGCTGTGAGCACGCTCTCTCTCGGTGGGAGCAGAGGCGGGAAGAGGCGGCTGCGGCTGCGCCAGTCTCGGGTGGGAGGGGGCTGGAGTGGGCAGCTCCTCGCTCACCGTTTGGGTTCTGGTGGTCAGCTGTGTCCGCAGAGACTGGAGGCTGGAGCAGGGCAGATGCAGAGCAGGTGATGGCAGAGGGTCTGGCTCTCCTGCCTTCGGCCGCGTGGCTCCAAGACTGAGGGGGATCCTCCTCCCAGCTCGCCGGAAACACGAGTCCCCTCCCGAAGCACGAGAGCCCCTCTCCAAGCCGATCCCACCCACCCCTCCCATCCAGAGCCATCAACGATCCGCGGTGCAACCGGGCAGCTCCATTGGCATGACAATGGGAAAAATTCTTTTAATTGACACAGTAATAGTAAACACTTAACCCCCAACATTATCCACCCCGAATTTTTTCCATGCCAACATGCTACAGCAAATTAAAACTTTTAAGTCATATACATACATGCAGTTACAGGCACAGTATCATAGATAGTTCACCCTAGAACAAGGTCTTCTTGGGGTATGCATCAGGTCTTTCCATTCTTTTGCATCACCCACGAAGTGCAACCTGGTCCTTGAGCAAAAACTACCCCACGAACAGGATTGTCTTTGCTGGAGGGAGACTTCACCCAAACAGTTTTTCCTAACATGCCTCTCAGGTGTACCACAGGGACCTTATCTCCATCTGGTGTTCCCAAGGGCTCAGATTGGGCAGGGCCTGCTCGGTTAGTGGAACCTCGGGTATTCACTAACCATGTGGCCTTTGGTAGATTGATCTCCCAGTTTTTGAAAGTCCCCCCACCAAGTGCCTTTAAGGTGGTTTTAAGCAGGCCATTGCACCGTTCGACTTTCCCAGCTGCTGGTGCATGGTAGGGAATATGATACACCTACTCAATGCCATGTTCTCTAGCCCAGGTGCTTATAAGGCTATTTTTGAAATGAGTTCCGTTGTCTGACTCAATTCTCTCAGGGGTACCATGCCTCCAGAGGAATTGCTTTTCAAGACCCAGGATGGTGTTCCGAGCAGTGGCATGAGGTACAGGGTAGGTCTCCAACCACCCGGTGGTGGCTTCCACCATGGTCAGCACGTAGCGCTTCCCTTGGCGGGTTTGAGGCAGTATGATTTAGTCAATCTGCCAGGCCTTTCTGTACTTGTATTTGGACCACCGCCCCCCATACCAGAGGGGCTTCACCCGCTTGGCTTGCTTGATGGCAGCGCACGTGTCACAGTCATGGATAACCTGGGAGATGCTGTCCATGGTTAGATCCACCCCTCGGTCTCATGCCCACTTGTAGGTGGCATCTCTGCCCTGATGACCCGAGGCATCATGGGCCCATGGAGCTAGGAACAATTCTCCCTTGTGTTCCCAATCTAAGTCTATCTTTGATGCCTCTATCTGTGCAGCCTGATCTACCTGCTCATTGTGTCGATGTTCTTCCTTAGCCCGACTCTTGGGAACATGGGCATCCACATGACAGACTTTTACGAGTACCTGCTGATGTCTTTCCACTCATCAGCATCCCAGATTGGTTTTCCTCTACATTGCCAGTCAGCGTTTTCCCACCTCTCCAGCCACCCCCACAGAGCATTGGCTACCATCCAGGAGTCAGTGTAAAGGTAGAGCTTTGGCCATTTCTCTCTCTCAGCAAAGTCCAAGGCCAGCTGAACAGCTTTGAGCTCAGCAAGTTGACTTGATCCACCTTCTCCTTTGGTAGCTTGTGCAAGCTGTTGTGTGGGGCTTCATACTGCTGCTTTCCACTTCCAATTCATCCCCACAATGCGACAGGAACCATCTGTGAAAAGGGAGTAGCATTATTCATCTGCTGGCAGTTGGTTGTACGGTTGAGCTTCTTCCGCCCGGGTCACTTGTTTCTGCTCCTCTTCATCAGCAAGACCAAAATCTTCACCTTCTGGCCAGTTTGTAATTATCTCCAAAATCCCAGGGTGATTCAGGTTGCCAATACGGGCACGCTGCGTGATGAGGGCAATCCACTTGCTCCATGTGGCGTCGGTGGCGTGGTGAGTAGAGGGAGCCTTTCCTTTGAACATCCACCCCAGCACTGGAAGTCGGAGTGCCACGAAAAGCTTTGCTTCTGTACCAATCACTTCTGAGGCAGCTTGAACTCCTTCAAAGGCAGCCAGGATTTCCTTCTCTGTGGGAGTATAATTGGCTTCAGATCCTTTGTATCTTCTGCTCCAGAATCCCAGGGGTCGGCCTCGGGTCTCACCAGGCACCTTCTGCCAAAGGCTCCAGGACAGACCATGGTTCCCGGCTGCAGAGAAAGGCACATCCTTTACCTCTGGTCCTGTCCTGACTGGACCATGGGCTACTGCATGAGCAATCTCCTGCTTGATCTGGGCGAAGGCTTGCTGCTGCTCAGGGCCCCAGTGGAAATCGTTCTTCTTGCAAGTGACCAGGTAGAGAGGGCTCACAATCTGGTTGTACTCAGGGATGTGCATTCTCCAAAAGCCTATGGCACCTAGGAAAGCTTGTGTTTCCTTCTTGCTTGTTGGTGGAGACATTGCAGTGATCTTATTGATGACCTCAGTGGGGATCTGGCGCTGTCCATCTTGCCACTTCACTCCCAGGAACTGGATCTCTCGGGCAGGTCCTTTGACTTTGCTCTTTTTAATGGTGAAACTGGCTCCCAGCAAAGTCTGGATGATCTTCTCTCCCTTCTCAAATAATTCCTTTGCCGTGTTCCCCCACACGATGATGTCATCAATGTACTACAAATGTTCTGCAGCCTCACCCTTTTCCAGTGCAGCCTGGATCAGTCCGTGGCAGATGGTGGGGCTGTGTTTCCACCCCTGGGTCAGTCGGTTCCAGGTGTACTGCACGCCCCTCCAGGTGAAAGCAAACTGAGGTCTGCACTCTGCTGCCAGAGGAATGGAGAAAAACGCATTGGCGATGTCAATGTTGCCTTACCACCTTGCTGCCTTGGACTCCAGCTCGTACTGCAGCTCCAGCATGTCCAGCACGGCAGCGCTCAGCGGTGGAGTCACTTCATTCAAGCCACGATAGACCACAGTCTCCATTCTCCATCAGATTTGCGCACAGGCCAGATGGGGCTGTTGAAGGGTGAGTGGGCTTTGCTGACCACCCCTTGGCTCTCCAGATCACGGATCTTCTTGTGGATGGGGATCACAGCATCTTAATTTGTCCGGTACTGCCGGCGGTGCACTGTCATGGTGGCCATTAGTACCTGTTGCTCTGTCACTTTCAGGAGCCCCACTGCAGATGGATTTTCTGATAATCCAGGCAAGGTGTTCAACTGCTTAATGCCCTCTGTCACTACAGCAGCTATTCCAAAAGCCCACCTGAATGCCTTTGGGTCTTTGTAGTAGCCATTCCTGAGGAAGTCTATGCCTAGAATATGCAGTGCCCCTGGGCCAGTTACAATTGGATGTTTCTGCCATCCCTTCCTTGTCAGGCTAATCTCAGCTTCCAGCAAAGTGTATTCCTGTGATCCCCCTGTCACCCCAGTAATGGAAACAGGTACATTCCCCACATGTTCTGGTGGTATCAGAGTGCATTGTGAACCAGTATCAACTAGCACTCTATGTTCCTGTGGCTTTAATGTGCCAGGCCATCGCACCCACACTATCCAATAGACCCTGTTATCCCATGCCTCTCCCTGGCTAGAGGCAGGGCCCCTCTAGCCCTGGTTATTATTTCTTTCCTGGGCATACATAGTGGAGGTTCCTTCCAGGGGATCTGACAGATCATCCTCCCTTCTGTGATACCCTGCACCTTTACCATGGGAGGTTGAGGCTTCCTTCATTTTAGTGTGGTTCCCTTGGTTATTATTTCCCTCCCTGAGCTGACGCACCCGTGCTGCCAGGACAGAAGTGGGTTTCCCATCCCATTTTCCCATGTCTTCTCCATGGTCTTGCAAGAAGAACCACAGGTCAGCTCGTGGGGTGTACCCTCTCTCTGTAGCTGGGGGGCGTTGGGTTCTAGATTTGGGGTCTGTGACTTGCACTGGTGCTGCACTGATCTTTCTTATCTCCTCCCTTATCTCCTCCCTCATCTCCTCCCTCATCTCCTCCATCCTATCTTGGACCTCTTTGGAGGTCCCTGGCCATGGCAGAGACATTGGCCTGCCTTGGGCCATTCATCATACTCTCAAAATTTCTGAGTTTGTTGGCAACAGAACCCACTGTCTCTTGGTGGTTATCAGCATTGATCATTGCAATGAAGGTGATATATTCAGATAGCCCCAGGGTTGCCAGATTCCACAGCATCTGCCCTGTGCACCTGACCTTGTCAGGGTCATTGTCATGCTGTCCATCCCTCCCAAAGAGTACCTCTAATACTGCCACTTCTCTCAGCTGCTGGATCCCTTCCTCAAGGGTCTTCCAGTGCATTCTACAGTGGTGCTTCTGCATTCTTTCTTTGTGGACAAACTTCTCTCTCACACTCATTAAAAGCCGGTCCCAGAGGGAAAGGAGGCCTTGCTCCCTTACAAATATCTGGTCCACACCTGAATCCTGGGCCAAGGATCCCAAATTCCTGGCCTCAGTTCCATCCAGTTGCACACCTGTTCCCGTAAGGTCCCAGACCCGGAGTAACCAAGTTGTAAAAGGCTCACGGCCTCGCCGTGCAATGTCTTTACACAGGTTACGGAGACTGTCGTATGAGAGGGACTCTGTGACAATCTCAATCTCTGGCTCCCTTGCTGGCTGTGAGGACCCTCCTGGCTGATCCCCATTATCTAGGTGCCTCGTTTTAATCTTAGATTTTCTAGTTTCCACAGGGGCAATTGCTGCTGGCTGTGGCTGCCCCTGTGATCCAGCTGGAACCTGGAGAGATACAACATCTACAGGTTCCACTGCAGCACCATCTGACTCTCCCTCTTTAGGGCAGGCGGAGGGTTTCTCACCAGCTGAAGAAAAGTGCTCCTTCAACATCTGGCTGTGCTCCTTAAACATCTGGCTGTGCTACTTCAACATCTGGCTTTGCTCCTTCAATACCTGGCCAATATCCTTCACTAGAGCCTCCCACCCACTCTGGGTGGTTCATTTCTGCAGTGGGTTGTGGGGCAGCATCAGGCTCTGGGGCAGCATCCCTAGTCCCCGGAGCAGAGTCATGTTCTGGGGCAGCATCCCTAGTCCCCAGAGCAGAGTCATGTTCTGGGGCAACATCCCTGGTCCCTGGGGCAGGGGCACACTCTGGGTCAACATCCCTGGTCCCTGGGGCAGGGGAAGACTTTGGGACAACATCCCTGGTCCCTTGGGCGGGGTCATGTTCTGGGGCAACATCCCTAGCTCCTGGGGCAGGGGCAGACTCTGGGGCCACATCCCTAGGGCAGGGGAAGACTCTGGAGCAATATCCCTAGTCCCTGGGGTAGGTATCAGGGCTGTTAACCAAGCCAATATTCCCTTGTTTCTGAATGCTAAGTAGAGCAGGCCTATCAGCAAAGCCAGCCACTGTATAATAACACTAGCAATTAAAACAGATCTGAAATCCTTGAAAACTAGTGGAGTAGCCTCAAAAAACTGGGTGATAGGTTGGGAGAAAATTTCCCTTGCATTCATTACTTCACAGTAAGTACCATTATTTAAATAACCCCAGAAACACTCAGTTAGAGTACGATAGCTCTGGATCCATGTGGCCACTTCCCAGAGAAAATTAAAAAACCATGAAATTCTGATATAATCAATCCACCAAACTAATCGGATAATAGCTAAAGTAACTTTGGTGAGAGGGCCCATATTCAAAAAAGGGCTTACAAATGGAAGAGAGGTATCTGTGGCCACATGGAGCCCAAAACAGATTAAACCGGTCAACATGTTGCCCCTCAAGAGAGCTGTTACTCCTGTCTTAACTCTCCTCTTAATGACCTCCTGCCCTACGTTGGGCGCCAAAATCTGTCCTGGTTTGAAGGACAGGTGTCTGCCAAGAAAGGCAGAAATTTTCCTTTGAAACAGAGACCCGAATTCCACTCCCCCCCAAATATTATAAACGTTTGAATCAAGGACTCTGAGGCAGAGATAAGGGGGTAGGGACAACAGCTCTTTTACTAATATATCTAACTGTACCAGCAGAAACAACAGCAATTGTTAAAATTACTAACAAAACAGAACAGATTACTCAGTTCCAGTCCTTTCTTTAGCTGTGAGCACGCTCTCTCTCGGCAGGAGCGGAGGCGGGAAGGGGCAGCTGCGGCCGTGCCGGTCGCAGGGGGGAGCAGGCTGGAGCGGGCAGCTCCTCGCTCACCGTTTGGGTTCTGGTGGTCAGCTGTGTCCACAGAGACTGGAGGCTGTAGCAGGGCAGATGCAGGGCAGGTGATCGCAGAGGGTCTGGCTCTCCTGCATTCGGCCACGTGGCTCCAAGACCGGGGAGGATCCTCCTCCCAGCTCGCCAGAAACACGAGTCCCCTCCGGAAGCATGAGAGCCCCTCCCGAAGCCGATCCCACCTACCCCTTTTGTCCAGAGCCAGCAAAGATCCGCGGTGTAACCGGCCAACGGCCAGCTCCAGTGGCATGACAATGGGAAAAATTCTTTAAATTGACACAGCAATAGGAAAACACTTAACCCCCAACAAGGTGACAGTCACAGGGCTCCACAGTGACAACAGAGGGGTCTCTAGGCTGCCAAGGAGTCAATTTGTCACAGGCAGTGTCAGGAGTCCAGTGGGGACATCCCTGTGCTCCTAAAGAACAGTGAAGTCACAGACACTCACAGGTCTCCAGGGTGACATCCCAGGAGTGCCCAGGCTGCCAAAGGGCTGGGATGTCCCAGACACTCACAGGGTTCTAGGGTGACATCCCAGGAGTGTCCAAGCTGCCAAAGGGCTGGGATGTCACAGACACTCACAGGGGCTCCAGGGTCACATCCCAGGAATGCCAAGGCTGCCAAAGGTCTGGGATGTCACAGACACTCACAGGGGCTCCAGGGTGACATCCCAGAGTCTCTTTCAAATGCTGCCAAATCAAACAGGCCTGACTTGCCTTGGCCTCTGGTGAGTGCTACTGATCTGTGTTCAAAACCCTGGGGTTCTGTGATTTCCTTCCTATAGAAAGGAGCTGTCCTCCTTGTCCAGGTGCCCATGGCCTCAGCACATGAGCACTGTATAGGGACAGAGGAGCTCTGTGCTCAGTGGGTGGAGACTGAGGACAGCAAGGAGAGCCCTGGGAGGGATTGCAGGGCGATTTCAGGGATGGTGGATCTATCTCACATAGTAGAGAACAGCTGGAGAAAGAAACAATTAATGCCAAGGGCAGCTGGGGAGGCCCTGATTGGACCCAAGAAGAAAGGAATTTCTGTTCCAGGGCAGGGCTGTGGTGCAGCACATCCCCAAGATGGACTCTGGGCCAGCTCAAGGCACAGGGATGTGCAGCAGCTGAAAGGTTCTTCTCACTTGGACTCCTGGAAAGGTTTGTGCAATCTCCTCTCAGGCCCTGGGGTTCAAGGCTCAGCACCAAATGCACCACGGGGCTCCTTGGGATCAAGCAAGTCCTGACAAACCACAGCTCTGCCTTGATTTCCCTCTGGTCTGGTGCTGTTCATGGGAAGGTTTCCTACTACAGTTATGGAGAAATATTACAAAGACCTTGCAAGAAATACACATTCGTATTTGAAAGGTGCATTTTGTTGTTTAAAGGGTGGTCTGATCCAGTGTGGATAACCTTCCTCCACATTCCCCAACCCCATCCTGTCTGTCCTCACTCATCAGGGACCTGCTTTGGAGAATTGACTGCACTCAGGCAATAAGATGTTTCTCCTTTTTTTTTTTTTAATTTTACTTTTTAAGCAATCTAAAACTCCTAATGTTCCCCACTGCAAACAGACACACTCCTCAGGTGTGTGTCAGCCTAAGGCACCACCAAAACCACTGCAGAGCTGCCCTGGGCCAGCTGTGAGGGTGGATCATCATCCCAACCTGCACTGGGCACTGCCAGGGGCTGTGGCCATGGACACTGCACTGACCCCACTGCTGGGTTTGGTGCCACAGCAACCGTGAGAAGCTCAAGTTTCCTTGGAAACACTGGGGAGGACTTGGACATACTGGGAACCCTGGGAACACTGTGGGACACACTGGGACCTACTGAGATTAACACTGGCGGGGGAGATGGGACAACCTGGAAAGATGGGGAATACTGAGGGGGAATCTGGGCAGCCTGGGCTGGACTGTGGTGGTTCACAGAGACACACTGGGACACACTGGGACATACTGGGACATACTGGCATTGATACTGGGCCATACTGGGGAAAACTGGGAATATTGTGAGTATAATTGGGGGATACTGGGGAAAACTGGGGATCCTGTGAGTGATACTGGGGAATACTGGGACAAACAGGGGACACCTGAAACAGCGTGGGGAAGACTGAGGGACACTGGGGCACTCTATGGGTGACACTGGGAGGGGTCCTAGAAGGGACTGGTTATGAACTAACGTGTACTTGGAAGGACTGGGCTGTACTGGTCGGGCCTGGAGGGGCAGTGAGAATGCACTGGGCTGTACTGGGAAGAATTGGAGGGGCAGTAAGAATGCACTGGGCTGAAATGGGAGGGACTGCAGGGGTTGAATGGGCTGCTCCCGCCTCCGATGATCACTGCCCACAGTCAATCAGCCCCGGGGGTCGGAGCCTCAGGGGCAGTGCCTGGCGTCAGGGCCATCTTTTCTTTTTGCCTATAACTCTCATCATGCCCCATGGCCCGATTGAGCCCTGTTGGAGCTGGGACTACAACCCCCATCATGCCCCACGATACACATAACCCCCGGTATCTGCCCTACCAGGTGTTCCATAAGTGTCCCCCAGACCCTCCAGAATCCCTACGTGCCCTCTCAGCGCCCACTCGGGACGCCCCCAAAAGTGACTCCGGATTCCCTGAATGCTCCCAACCACAGAGATGCCCTGATAACCCAGTCCCGTGCCTAAAACTCCTGTCATGCACCATGCCCTGAAGAGCCCGGTTAGGGCTCTCCAAGCTCCCCTCAAAGTGCTCACGAACCATACACGTTCCCCCCTGAGGACCTCAAGTCACGACTGTGACCCAAAAGTGTCCCCCAAGTGCATTCCCACACCCCAAATGCCCCCTCCAAGCCACTTCCTGGACTACAGCTCTCATCTTGCTCTGCATTTCCCATAGAGTTTTATTAGAGCCGGGACTTCATCTCCCATCATGCACCACGCCCTACCGAGAGACATTGTAGCTGTGCCCATAATTCCCATGATGCTCCACAGCTCTATTACAGCATATTATACCCGCGCCTACAACTCCCATCATCCCCACGCGCCCCACAGAGCCCCTTTAGAGCCCCCCAAGTGCCTGCCCGGACCCCGAAGGGCCCCAGATTCCCCTCCCTGACCTCCAAGGGCACCACTGGATCCACAAGAGCTCCCACGGATCCTGATTTGTCCATCAGAATCCCTCTGTGCCTTGCCCAGTGCCACCCACCTTCTTCAAGTGTTATCCAGACCATCAAGTTCTTTCTAAATTCCATTGCTAGACCCAAAACTACCCCAAATGTACCCCAGAAATGTCTCCATGGACCACAGCGTGGCCCCTTTTACCCTGTCTGAGAAAATTTTTTTTAAAAAATATGAAAGGACTATAAATAGGACTAATAAGCACAAAGTGGGAGAAATGAATAGGCAACACTGGTCAATTGACTAATGAAAGGAATTGTTTTACCTAGAACCAATGGACCAAAGATTTTTGGTTGCTATAAATGTGTAGTTATTTTTACAAAAATATAAAATATAGTAATAAAAATATAGCAAAAAATATAAAAACCTTTATTATAATTTTAATTAGTATTACAACTTTAAAATATAAACTACTATTATAAATTTTATTTACAAAGAGAAATGCATAATTTTATTCTAATGCTTTGGGATTTCACTCCTATGTGCCAAATTTCAGATGTGGTGAGGTTGGGGGTGAGGAGCAGTTTGTCCACATAGTGTCAGCTGCAAAGGGCTCATTCCTCTCTGTGCCCAGACCTCCAAAGGAGACTTTCAGCATTGAGATAATTTAAGGACTTTAACTTAGCTCTAGTCTGAACTGAAAAATTAAAATAATTTGCCCTTGATTAAAACCAAAATTCATGAGGTGCACTTTGGAATCACTTTCTTAACAGAACTCCAAACTGACTCCAGTCAGCTGCACAAGACCTGGAGAATTGAAAACAAATGAAGGAAGACAACGAGCTCCTGAAATCTTTCTGTATTTTAATGAACCCCAGGGTGGATTTGGGGCTGAGTCCAGGAGCCTCAGGCACTGAGAGAAGGTTGAAGAAGCTGCTCAAGGAGTCAGAAGCAAAACTCCAAGTCCCTTGGAGCATCAGTGGCCCCACTGAGGGCAGGGACTGCCAAAGGCTCCCCAGGGACTGCTGAGAGCAGATCCTTGAGGGCAGGATTGCAGGAGCCAAAGGCTGTGAGCAGGAACTGCAATGCTGAGCAAGGCCTGGGATGGTTGGAGGCAGCAGAAAGGCCAAGGGCTGAGCCCAGGCCTGGCCCAGCAGGGCCTGTCCCTCATGGGTGGCTCGGGGCTGTTCCTGGGGCACTGGGATGGGAGGGGCAGTAAGGACAAATGGCATCACCCTGTGTGACACTCCAGATGCTCATGGAATCAAGGGCCAGTGTGACACTGCAGGGCCCCATGGAAACAAGAGGCCATTATGAGCCTGAGGGGCTGTAACACCCCAGAACACTGAAATGCTGGGGGTGACCAAAGGTTCCTTTACTCGAGTTTGGTGCACAGGGGAATCACCAGCAAGATATTCTCAAGAGGTCAAAACGACACAAAATTTTACTGGCAAATATAGAAAATTAAGGAATGCTTGAAAAGGATTTAACACAACATCCAATTCAACATAAAACACTTGTCATAGCAGGAACTTCATTAACTTAACCCATTTAACCTTAGAAACCCTTAAACACTTCAGTTGTTGAGATACCCAAAACTGTCCCATATAAAGAGCATTAGGAGAGGAGAGAGAGAGAGACAGAAAGACAGAAGCTCTATAGAAAGACACACACACAGCTACGAACTCCTAGGTTTCCAGTGTGGGTGAGGCACCGACCCAGCAGAAGGCAGGGTACAGACCATGGGCTGAGCTCCTGCTCCGTGTTTTGAGCCCCTGGGCCTTCGTGGGCCTCCCCCCAGGTGGGACTTGTGATTGCTGGGGCAATGAGAGCCTGGGTCAGCACCAGCCCCCTGTGTGACTGATTGACAGCTCATCCCGAGCTGTCAGGGACATTGATCTCATCCAGCCTCTGACAGCGACCATGGTGACACTGCAGAACTTCATGGAATCGTGGGTCAGTTGTGACAATGGGGGTCCAGGGACACCATGGGGATACTATGGAACTTCATGGAACCACAGAGACCATTGTGACACTCTGGTGCCTCATGGAATCAAGGGGATCATTGTGAAACTCAGGACCTCTATGGATCCAAGGGTCAGTGATGAAATTGCGGGCCTGTAGAACCAAGGAGCAGAGAACCATTGTCACACAGTGGGGCCACATGGAGCCCAGGGGCCATGGTGGCACTGCCAGAACTTATGGAAGCGAGGCCTTTTTGAGACTACAGAAACAAGGAGAATATTGTGGCAAGGAAATATTGTGACACTACAGGGACTCATGGAATCAAGGAGAACATTGTGACACTGGGGGATCTCATGGAACCAAGGGAACATGGAACAGGTCTGGCTGGCTGGGCCTCCTGGGGCCACCTGACAGCTCTGGATGACCTTGGCACCTTGAGGGTCGCTTCTCATCTGCGACTGAAACACTGGGGCTCTGTGCTTTCTTTCCTGTGGAAAAGAACCACCCTTGTCCTCCTGGTGCCCATGGCCAATACTGGGAATCCACCTCCAGAATTTCCTTTATCCTTTATAGCTCCCAGACAAAAGCTGCCATGACTGTCAAGTCTGGCTGGTCTTGGCTTCCTGAGGGCTGGCTCTCATCTGCCTTTGGAAACACTGGAGTGTTTTCTAATTAAAAGAACTCTTCTTCCATTCCAGGAACCCACAAGCAAAACTGAGATTCCATTTTCAAATATCCCTATATCCAAGGATTTCCCCCAAGTGAAAGGTGTCAGGAGAGAAAGGTCAGGCTGGCTTAGCCCAAGGGTGGCCACCTCTCATCTTCTTCCAAAACACTTGGACATCTCACTTTTCTTTCCTGTGGGAAAAAACATCCATCTCGACCAGGCGACTATGGCTCACAGTGGGATTCTACTGAACTGTAGTATTTTGTAACAGCCTAATGAATTGTGTGTTTGAGGAAACAAGTTATGGGATATCTTAGAAGGTTTAGAAGCTAGAGGTTAGGAATGTAACCCATAAAGGTATATATCTTAGTATAGGGACAAGAAGTTGATAAGGATTGATTATTTAACATTCAGAACCAGCCAAAATACACATATGGAAGCATTTAAGCAAAAACTGATGTACATTAGAAAATACTCAGAGCCAGTCAGGGGAGACTCATCCATCATAAATTTTGAGGCTGAAACTAATAAAGACCAGAATGAAGGTATTAACAGGTAAGGTAATCATAGTAATAGAACAGAGGTAAAAAGTTTAGAGTCAGGTAGACAGTCCTTACTTCCTTTCCTGAAACACTCCAACTCATTGAAAAGACCACCGTACCACTACCAAGGGAACACTATGCAACCACAATGAGTATGCAACAAATTTTAATACTGAGCAGGGAATGGATGGTGACAGGTAATAAATATGTGTAGGCATCTTAGAATATGCATGACTTTTGTGAATAAATAGAAGGCTAAAAGCGTTTGGGAGCAATCCCGTGTGTCCACCCAGCACTGAAATAAACATATCCTTTTGACTAAACTGGTTGAAAGATATTTTGTCCTTGCCTTTCATGAATCATTTTGGCGACCACGGCAGGACCTTCTCTTCCCGCAGGAACAGATGGGAGTGTGACAGCTCCAGGTGCACCAGCCCAAGTCCCTCTTGGACAAGAGACCTCCACTCCTGCCTGCTTCAGTGTGGGAGACAGACAAGTGTGCTGGCCAAGGACAAAATGGTATGATAATGATTTTAAAATTACCCCAGGGTGAGAGGGCTAATTGGTAAGAGATAGAACATGTTCTTTGCACGATGTGGGCTGAAAAGTATTGCTTGCAAACAGAAAGAACTGTTTCAGTTACCAGTTAAGGGATTCTGATGTGCTGTAGAGGGCTCAAGGGGGCAAGTTCTGGGGGTGGGCTTGAGCAAATCCTGGTGGAAGGATTTGTTGTGCCGTGGAGGGCACCACTAGCCATTCCGGGGGTGAGTTTGGGCAAATCCTTGTTTATTGCTGCTATTTTGGGGAGCTGTTGTTGTGGTTGGGATTGGATGTGTGTGTGTCTGTGAAGAGTGCTAGATGAGATTTTTCTACAAGTCTGACAGCTATCATATATTTTTGAGGCAACACTACCATCTTGTGTCACAAGTTTTAGTTGCAACAAGTTAATAGTCACTTAGTCCATTTGTGATACAACACTACCATCTTGTGCTAAAAATTATAATTGCAGCAAATTGGGAACTTTTGTGTTACATAGGCCATTTGTTTGTTCTTAATAAATTGTTAAAAGTGACCAGCAAAGCTCAGGCACAAGCTGCAAGTGCCCAGCCATCCAGGGAATGGCTCTCTAGATGGTCTGGGCTCCAACCAGGTGAATTTTTAGCTGAAGGAGGAGACAGGGCTATTGTCAGTCGGGGGAAAGGGAGGAGAGAGAGGGTGTTTTGAGGGGGATTGTATTAGAGTAAAACAAGTAATTATTTGATTTTTGACTGGGAACTCCCCCCAACTGAGAACAATCTCAGAAACCCACACCAGTAGGGACTAATAGGGGTAACTCCTTGCTTTTTGTGTGGGCTGACAATTTTTCATTGGGAACCAGGATGGCATCCAAGTTGGGTCCTTCTCCTCTGTAGAGGGTACAACAAGAGATGGTATTGTATGTCTTATAGAAGGAGACCTAGGTGCCCTGGGCGTGCCCTGGAGCTCCTGAAATCCTATAAATGGAAAGTAGCACACGATCAGTTTGAGATAGTGAGTCTAGTCTGTGGAAAAGGTTAAAGCGGGAGAATCTGGATATTTTTGAAAAAGACTGGGAATGGTGCCAGCTTGGTAAAATGGCTTATAAGGCTCCCCTTGTAGTTTAACTTTTAGTATTTGATATACAAGGGTGTATTTGTGGAATTTCTGGCCGGTCAAATAGAAGGAAGCAGCCAGCTGTGTGAGCTATTGGAGAAGGGGGAATTTGAATAACATAGAGGAAACAGCAGAAAGAATCAGGACTGCGTGTGCTCAGTAGTTTCGATCCCTGAGACTACTAGGTCAAGGAAAAAAGCTGGTATAAAATATAAGAACTTAAGAAAGAAAAAAAGAAACCCAAAAACAGAAAGAACAATGGGCACCAGTCAGAGCAAGGAGATTTCTGAAGTCAGTCCCCTAGGCTTTATTCTGGCATATTGGAGAGAACTTGTGGGGAATGGAGGTATTGAAATCTTGTGACGTTTTGTACACAGTGGTGGCCACTTTATAATTTGGGAGAAGGCCCCTGATGGCCACCCTTGGGGAGTTTGGATTATGAAACCTTATTGCAGTTGATGTTATCTTTAAAAAAGGAAGAAAAATGGGAGGAGGTGACATACGCTGGTATGTTTTTCTCTCTCCGAAATCATCCTGAATGGCAGAGAAGTTGTGGGATGAGGGGTTCCTTTGTACAAGCTTTGGAAAAGGACAGCCAGGCAAAGAGAGGGAAACCTAAGCACTGCTGTGATGCCTGCTCCATAAATCAAAGGTGCACTCAGCCTGATAAAGTTTATCATGCAGAAAAAAAAGAACAGAAGTTAACAGATTTGCTCAGGCCACCCCCTAAAAGGCAGGGTAGACAAACAGAGGGAACGGGTTCAAGGGAATCACCACACTTAAGCCCTGCTTCAGTGTCATTAGAAAAGAAAGAGACTGAGCAGCCTATTCCCTCACCTGCCAGAGCACCATATCCATGCAGTAGTGATAGTGATGATGAGCTGTCTTCTCCCCACAGCCCACCTCTCCAAAGTAGTCCCATAGCAACCTGAACTAGAAGTTGAACAAAAGAGAAAATACAAGCACCACTATGAGAGGCAGTGGGACCAGAGGGAGCAAGGATGTTAGTTAATGTACCCTACAAATGATTTAGAGGCATGAGAGAAAGTTACTAAAAATTACCAGAGTGATCCAACTGGTACCACCAAGCGATTCAGGTTTTTGATTAAGCAACACTATCCAGACTGGGCAGTCATCCAGCTAATGCCAGATGCCTTAACTGAAACAGAATAAGCGATTAGTTTTGAAAACACCAGGGAATTAAGCAGAAGATTCTCCTAAAGGAACAAATCAGAATGTTAAAGAATTTTTCCCCCTCCAGGATCCAAATTGGGGTCCAAACAATTGACTTCATAAAGACATATTAGAGAACTATCAAGAATTTATAACAAAAGGAATAGAGAGGGCAATACCTACAGCCATAAATTGGTCAGCCCTTTTTGCAGTCAAGCAGGTTCTTTCAGAAAGCCCTTATGAATTTTTAGATAAATTGTGAGATGGAATGCAACGTCATATGTCCCTAGATCCGAGTTGGTGAGTTTATTTTTAGGACAATCCGTGGGGTATATTAGGTGTGAACTCCAGAAGATTAAGGAAACAGTGAGGGGATGAAACTTAGCGACCTTACTAGAAGAAGCATGAACAGTTGTTAGCAACCGAGAAGAAAAATATAAAGAAAGGAAATTGGTAGCAGTAGTAGGAGAGGAGGATAAAGGGACATGTAGACAAGGACCACCTAAACAAGATCCCCCTTGAGTTAGGAAAGACCAGTGCACACTTTGCAGAAAATTTGGTCACTGGAAAAATGAATGTCCTGAACGGAGAGAAGGTGATGAACAAAGAAGGGGGAACCCCAGAAGGGAGGGGATGGTTGCGCATGCAAAAGAAAACTGAGGAGGACCAGAGGGTCTTACCCTAGCAGACCCTCTGGTTATAGTTAAGCCAGGAAATGAAAGAAAGAAAATGGAATTTTTAGTGGACACAAGTGCAACATATTCAGTCTTGAATAAGGGTCTAATGCCTATAACAGATTATTATGTGATGGTAAGAGAGGCAACTGGCCAAACTGTGAAAGTGCACTTTTGCAGCCCATTAAAATATAAACTTGGGAAGCGGTGGGGGATTCATAATTTCCTATACATGCCCTATGCCCCAAAAGCACTTTTGGGCAGAGATTTATTGGAATAGCTAAAAGCAAAAATCATATTTAAGAATGGGGACATCCTTTTGGAAGTTAAGGATCAACAGTATGTGGAAGTACTAAGCCTAATGTTAACAGTTGATTAGACAACTAATAAGGATAAAACTAAAGATGGAGATGAAAGTCACAAGAAAATAATGGATCAGGTATTTCCAAGAGTGTGGGCCTCTAGCACATCTGGAAGAGCAAAGAATGCATCCCATGTGCAGGTCAAGCTTAAGGAAGGGAAGCAACCAGTTAGGGTGAAAGAGTATCCCCTGAGAAAGGAAGACAGGGAGGGAATCAGCTCAATAATTGAAAACTTTTTGCAGATAAGATTATTAAAATAATGTCAATTGACTTTAACACTCCCATTTTACCTGTTAAAAAGCCTGATGGATCATATAGATTAGTACAGGATTTGCCAGCTGTTAACAAAATAACTGAGGACTTACACCCAGTGGTTGGAAACCCAGATATGTTGTTAACATAATTGACCCCTGAACTAACCTGGTTCACCGTTTTAGATTTGAAATCTGTTTACTTTTGCCTCCCTCTCCTCGAAAACAGTCAGAAAATTTTTGCATTTGAATGGGAAACCCCAAATACCGTTCATAAGACTCAGCTCACACTGACGGTTCTGCCCCAAGATTTTAAAAATAGTCCCTTGATATTCAGAAAAAAACTTACAAGAGACCCAGAATCCTGGGAAGCCCATCAGGAGAAGGGCAGCTGTTGCAGTATGTGTTTGACCTCCTGACAGCTACACAAACTCAAGAGGCATGTGTAAACTGGACAGTAAGCCTCTTGAACTTTGTAGGGCTGCAGGGGCATTGAGTATCTCAAAAGAAGGCTCAGATGGTAAAATAAACACTTATATCTACTTGGGCTATGAGATCAGTGCTGGACAGAGGACTCTAGGGCAAGGTCATAAAGAGGCAATGTGCCAGACTCCAAGACCCCAATCAGTGAAAGAACTGATAACCTTTCTTGGAATGACAGGGTGGTGCAGATTGTGGATTTACAATTATGGAGTGTTGGTTAAACCCCTGTATGCCCTAATCACAGAAGGGAGCAAGGATCTCCAGTGGACAGAAAAGGCTACTCTAGCCTTCGACCAGTTAAAGAAAGCCCTCATTCAGCCCCAGTCCTGGGACTTCCAGACGTGAGTAAACCATTTTTCCTGTTCTCTCACGAGAATCAGGGGATGTCTCTGGGAATACTAGCACAGGACCTTGACCCTTATCGAAGGGTGGTTGCTTACTTTTCTAAGCAACTAGATGCAGCAGCCAAAGGGTGGTCAGGGTGTCTTAGAGCAGTTGCTGCTGTGGTACTGAACATTCAGGAAGCATGCAAATTAACATTGGGCCAGAAGATGACTGTGCTAGTGTTCCATACAGTATCTACAGTATTGGAAGTGAAAGGGGGACATTGGCTCTCCCCACAGAGATTCCTGAAGTACCAAGCTATAATGCTAGAACAAGATGATGTTGGGATTAAAGTCGCTAACCTTGTGAATTCAGCTTTTTTCCTCAATGGGAATACAGGATAACCAGTGGTCCATGACTGCCTTGAGACCATTGAGGCCACCTACTCCAGTCACATGGACCTGAAGGACACTTCTCTTGAGAACACTGAGACCTGCTTCACTGATGGAAGCAGTTTTGTCATCTGGGGGAAGAGGCATACTGGGTATGCAGTTACCACTTGCAGAGAAGTGATAGAGTCTGGACCACTGTCAACAAACACTTCTGCACAAATGGCCGAAATAATTGCTTTAACCCATGCCTTGGACTTGGCAAT